>NW_023010010.1:16318-65279 GCF_902201215.1 Prunus dulcis | reverse complement strand
CCCGAGTTCGATCGCCCATTTGATCAATCGGCCAGAAATTTCTGGTTTCTGGAGCACCTGCCGGAGCGGTTGGTTGGTCTGGACTTTGATTCCATGCGCCTGGAAGTATGGCCGAAGTCTTCGTGCCGAGACAACGAGGGCTAGAGCCAGCTGCTCTAATGGGGGATACCGAAGTTCAGCACTCTGGAGTGCCTTGCTGACATAGAAAATTGGTAGCTCTGCCTTTTCTGGTTTTCGAATCAATACCGAACTGACTGCAGTGCTAGATACCGAAAGGTAGAGGTAGAGAATTTCTCCAGGGAGTGGTTTTGACAACAGGGGGCTTTGCTCATGTAGTTCTTTAAGTCTTGAAATGCCTTATCGCATTCGGCAATCCATGTGATATTCTGTTTGCCCCATTTCAAGGCTTTAAAGAACGGTACACATTTATCGGTAGCCTTCGATATGAAGCGTGTCAAGGCGGCCACGCGTCCGGTATGGCTCTGAATGTCATTCGTCGTCTTCGGCCTCTCCATATCGATGATTGCTTTTATTTTCTTGGGATTCGCTTCGATCCCTCTATGGCTGATCATGAATCCAAGGAATTTCCCGGAAGATACACCGAAGGCGCATTTCTTCGAGTTCAGTCTCATCCGGTAGTCTTTCAGTATGCCGAACATGATTGATAAGTTCTGCAAGTGCTCTTCGGCAGTTCTGCTTTTTACCAACATGTCGTCAACGTAAACCTCCATGATGTTGCCGATGTAACCGGCGAAGATTTTGTTGACGAGCCTTTGATATGTTGCCCCCGCGTTCTTCAGACCGAACGGCATGACATTATAACAGTACAACCCCTTGTCCGTTATGAATGCGGTGTGTTCGCTATCGGGAGGGTGCATGAATATCTGATTGTAGCCGGAATAGGCATCCATGAAGCTCAGCAGTTCGTGGCCGGCATTGGTGTCCACGAGCTGGTCTATCCGTGGTAACGGAAAGCTGTCCTTCGGGCAGGCTTTGTTGAGATCGGTATAGTCTTGGCACATTCGCCAACCGCCGGTGGTCTTTCTTACCATCACGGAATTTGCCAGCCATACCGGATATGGAGCCTCCCGGATGAAGCCAATGGTTTGAAGTTTATCGACCTCCGTGCGCATTGCTTCGTACCGTTCGGCATCGTATGATCGGCGCTTCTGCCTCACGGGCTTATAAGCGGGGGAAACGGTGAGTTTATGGCTGATTACCTCTGGGGCGATGCCAGGCATATCTTCATAAGACCATGCAAACACTTCCGAATGATGCCGCAAGAAATTTATGAATTGCGCTCGGAGGTCCGCAGTGAGTCTTGTGCCGATCCTAACCTGTCGATCGGGCTGTTCATCGCTCAAGGATATGGTCTCCAATTCTTCGGCAGGTTGTGTGTGAGGGGTCGGGGATTCATCTCTTGGGTCGTCAATCGGCCCCATACCGTTCGGTAACCCCTGCACAGTCATGGTCTCGTTGGGGAGTTTGAAAGAAGTTGCCTTGAGGGCCGTGGCGTAGCAAGTCCGCGCACTCAACTGATTTCCCCGGATTGCTCCCGTGCCGTTCGGGGTTGGGAACTTCATCAATAGCATGTGGGGCGAAAGATGCGCCTTAATCCTCGTAAGTGCCATTCGGCCAACGATGACGTTGTATGCTGTCGAGCAATTAACGATGAGGAACTGATCGTACGTCGTTGTTTTCCTTGGTGCCGTACCGAAGGTAATTGGCAGGTTAACGCTACCGATCGGTTGGACCAGGTCCCCAGAGAAACTCAGCAAAGGTGTCAACTGCCGGTTGACCTGGTCGCCACTGATTCTCTCGGAAGGCTTCGGCAAATATCACGCTCACGGAACTCCCAGTATCGATCAGCACTCGCCCTACATCGTAGTCGGCAATTTCAGCTCGGATGATCATCGGGTCGTCGTGGGGATAGAGGATTCCCTCTTCTTCCTCTTTACAAAAAGTGATCGGTGCCCAGTGAGCTTTTGGTACTTCCTCGTGCCGATTCACCTCTATGCCGAATACTTGAGGAAACTGTGCGGCGTGCACATACTGTTGCATCGAACGGTTACTCATTCTCGCAACGGTAGGGCCACCGCTGATAGTGCTTATCATGTTTATCTGCCGAGTGGGGTTCGGCACCGGTGCCGGTGGCTGCCGGGCGATATACTGGTCCAGTCTCCCTTCTCGGATCAACCGTTCCACGATCTTTCTCAGGCTTATACAATTTTCCGTATTGTGGCTGTTGTGCTGATGGTATCGGCAGAATTTACCGGTATCCCGGTTGTCTTGCCGATTGGGTCTTCGAATATTCGGCTTGGGTATTATTTCTTGTTCGTTCATCAGAACGGCCTCATAGGTGGTATTCAGCAGGGTGAAGACCTCGTTGACGTGGTCCCGATTGGGTAGGGGTCCTCGGTTGTCGTTGCGACCATACCGCCCTTTTCCCTTCTTCAGCTGATCTCTTCGATCGGCACGGTTGTCTTTCCGCTTATGGTCTGTCGAATATGAGTCGACCCTCTCGTAGGCCTGCGTCTTTGCCGGATAAGCGTTTGGCTCTGTATCCTCTCGGCGTGCCGAAACACTGGGTTTCGAGTTGAAGTACTCGGCCTTGGCGTGCACCGCTGCATGCTTCATCAGTTCGTCATACGTGCGCCAGTTGCTGCTGTGTACCAGGTATCGAAAATGCGAGGACCGAAGGCCACTTTTGAAGGCGCCGTAGGCTGCCTTATCATCTGTTTCCGGACACCTTGAGTATTCGTGACTGAAGCGCGCCGCATACTCTCTCAATGGTTCGTCCTCTCTCTGCCGAATCGTGTACAGATCATCGGCAGAGTAAAGACGGTCCATTTGGATCATGAAGTGACTGAGGAAAATTTGTTTCAGCTCGTCAAATGAATCTACCGTTTCCGGTTCCAACCGGTAGAACTAGTTCAGGGCTGCCTCGGTAAGGGAAGATGGGAATAGTAGACACTGCCCCTCATCGCTCAGACCTTTGCATCCGATGGCAGATTGAAATGAATGGAGGTGGGTTAAGGGGTCCTCGGTTCCATTATAGAATGGTATACGCAGTGGTTGTACTTCCCTATCCTGCCGAGAACGCCGGATGCGTCTCGTGAATGGTCCAGGCCGAAGCTTTCCCCATTCTGGTTCTTGGGAACGAGCCTTGTCGTTTTCCATTTTCTGGACTTTCTGAAAAAGGAGTCGGACAACAGGGTCTCCAGCCCTCTGACCTTCCGAATGGGCGACTTGCCTCCTAAGGCATTCATCCGGGATTCCCTTAGCCGAGCGTTAATCCTGATTGGAGACCTCTGTCTCTCTGCTTCCCGATTGTTAAGCCGGTGTCGGCAATCGGAGTAGACCTTCTTCGGGACGTGTGGTTGATCCCGGGGTGTCGGCACCACCAACTGTTTGGAAGGCGCGGGCGTTGCCCTCGCGGCCTTTCCGTACTTCCTCCTCCTATGAGGGGTTTGCAAACTCTCGGAAGAGTGAGTTGTCTGGATGTTCTGCGTGTGCTGCTGGTGCAGCAGCTGCTGGGTTTCGTCCACTTTGGATGAAAGAAGGTGGTTGTGTTCCTGAAGCCTCGCCATGTCCTTCCGCAGGGACGCGATTTGGACTACTAGCTCGGCTTCGGCGGTTGTCTGGGTTGAGGGGGTGTTTTCGAAGGGAGTGCATGGGGGTAGCGCTGGGCTAGCTCCAGCCTGCCTTCCGAACGGAAACCCTTCCTCTGATATGAAAGTGGGTACTGAAGTGGTCCCCATGTGTTTAGGGGATTGTGGGTTGATGGTTTTTTAATTTCGCTTTCCACAGACAGCGCCAAACTGTTGATGCGAAAAAGTGGTTTGACACGTGGCTCGCCCAACTTAGTGATATTATGTCTTCGGAAGGGAGTTAGTCTTCGGAAGATCAGGTTCCTGCAAAAGGACACGTTCGGTAAGACCTTGAGGTACCGGTGTGGTACCGGCCGAAGGCTCTCCGATGCTTAAGTAAGTACGGATTTAGTAAATATTAGATTACAGGTCAAGCGGTAGCGTACCGTTGGTTTCTGTCCCTTCCTTTTGGGGAAAGGGGTCTCCTTATATAGGCCTTGGGAGGCGTGCTCTATGCTCATATTTCCGATGTGGGACTGTAGGAGCGGATTGTGAGCATGACACGTGTCCTTGGGCAAAAGAGTCGAGACGTATAAGCTTCGGTAGGGATCATGCCGAAGGGCTTGTAGTGATGAATACCAATTCCGTCCACGTGGCCGGTGGTCATTGGAGGTTTAATTCGGGTATAAACAAGTTCCTCTTGGTTTTGACCCTTTTTACTTTACATGACTTGGTTGTCTGTAAAACTCTCATGGTTTCAGTAAGTCATTTTTGTGTAGCTGAAGTTGATGTTGTTGTCGTCAACAACTTCAATGACGGTTGTTTTGGTTACATTCTCTTGTTTTGGACTGGTATGAGATTGGTTGATGACATCATATGTCAATTCTCTTGTTTAGGGGAAGCTTGTCTTTTACGTGCCCTTGGAACACTTCGCTTCAGCTCTGTTTTGGACTGTTTGAGATACGTTGCTGCACTTCTGTGTCATTTCTCTTATTTAGGGGGAGTATCGCATTGCTCTATTTTAGTTTTAATTAACATCACTTGTTGGATTTCGTGCGTGGAGGTTGTTGGTCTTTTAATTCCACCTCAAATTTATGCATGCTTGACTAGTCTATTTCACTAGTCAACTGCCTTCTTCTTAGGATTGTGTCAAACTATGTGGACTCATTTAGACACCACCCCAATTTTGAGTACAAATTGAAGGTCATCTTACTTAGTGCTTTGTCTAAATTTAAAATGATTGATGCGTCAAATTTTGAAGTCTTGTGATATATTTTTACTTGTGCGATCAGTGAGTAAAGAGATACGTTTGTGGGTAAAACAAGTGAGAAATGCCATGTTACCATTTAAACACTTATTTTACAGGATGGTGTAATGCACGTTTAAATGGTAACTTACCAAATGAATGACTAGATTACCATATAAACGCCACCGTGCAATCAGTGAGTAAAGAGACATGTTTGGGGTAAAGGTAGTGAGAAATACCATGTTACCATTTATATACAATATATATACGGTTATATTTGGTTATGGGATGATGATTGATGCATATATATATATATAGTCCCTTTGTAGAGATGATCTTTGAATGAGTAGAGTGTCCCTCAAATAAGCTTATTTGAGGGATCCTTAACTAAAGCTCCCTATATATATATATATATATATATATATGTGTGTGTGTGTTTGATAATTAATTATAATATACTATATACAAGTCTTCATATAGTTGTCGAGAGCATGTACCACAGTGGTGGCCTCCCCCTTCCTCCCAAGGGGTTTCTTTCCTCCCAATATGTAACCCAAAAAAAAAAAAAAAAAAGACTTCATATATAGTTAACAAGTACTAAAAGACAAAATCTAGTCTTTATACCAAACATATTTGTATTTAACTTTCTCAAATTGAAACATTAAAACTTATAAATTTGATTATATGAAGGTAGACTACATTTTTTCAGTATTTTCATGTAAGGTTATCTGAAGGTCATAGTTTAAGTTTTGCACAGGGCCCTTAAAATCTTAGCGCTAACTCTGAAATCAAATTTACTAGATTAGTGTTAAAAATTGACTTTTTTTTAATACTCAGAACAAAGTCAATTAACTTTGATTTGTTCTATTAATTATTTTGTGATTTGCTTCATCATCATTAATATATTTATCGTAATAAAAAAATTTCATAAAATAATCCTCTATTTTCATAATTAAAAAGGTGACTTTTTTAATACTTAAAATAATGTGAATTTACCTAACGAACAAAAGTTGCGTTATTCGGTGAGTAAAATACCCTGTTAGTTAAGTGAATATATATATAAACACATTCAATTAGCCAATAAATGGATTTACTGGAATTTAACAATAACATTCGATGAAACGGACATGCTTCAATATGAATCGTCCATTCATGTATAAAAGGATCAATTCATTGAACCCTTTGCTCACTTTACTCAGTTTATATTTGATACCTATTGGAGACACAAATGTGAATGCAAGTTTTTGAAACCTAAGAAGTGTAGATGTAAATTATTATTATTGATTTGCTCACACTGATTTCTTGAAATAATGAAAGTTGTTAATAAAGAAGAATGAAGAAACGTTTGATATAGAATACTTTTGTATAGTATATATAGTGTAGGAAGATTCATTATTATACCCAAAATAGGGGCTCAAAGTATAAAAATATCCTATATGAAATAGACTTTAGAAACACACCCAAAACCCATTTACAACATAACAAATAGACTTTTAACTTTTTATGAATTACAAAACTACCATCAATTTCTTAAAACAAGCTCAACCCTAAAACCTCATAAAAAAACTCAAAACACTCAATAGGGTATTAAAGTAATTTAATAATCAAACTTAAATTCAATAGGGCTAGTTGTCATTTTTTGGGTTTTTATTGGGTTTGTTTATAGAAATTCAATAGTGTAGGGTTTAACTATATTATTAGTACTAAGAACTGGTATATGACTAAATATCTTATTATTTGAAATTCAAGGACTCGCTTCTAGAAGAGTTTGAATAATAATTACATCTTTTGGCATGTAATACTTTCGAAATGTTTAGCAAAGCATGTTTGTACTTTGTAATTAATTAATTAATTAATTAGACTAATTGGCCGTTTTGATCATAGTCTGAAATATCGATAATATCGACGAAATATCGAGGATATTTCGATTTTTTCGAATCACGGATATTTCGGAACATATCCATGTACATATCGTATAAATATCGACAATATCGACGATAATATCGAAAAATATCGATGTCGATAATTTCGCTCACATTTCAGCAATATTTTGTCAAAATATCGGTGTAATATCGCTAAAATATCGAAAATATCGATGTGAAGGAAAAAAAAAGTAAAAAAAAAAAAAAAAAAGGAAAAAAGGGGAGAAAAAAGCACAAAGGGGATATGAACCCCTCCCATTTTACTCCTCCAACACCTTAAATACCATATCACTTATGTTTTTGTGATAATATGCGAAAATATTTATATTTATATGGGTGGTATGTTAATAATTACATGCAAAACTATTTTGGGGATTTATCATTTGATGACTACTCTTCACAATACACTTACTCTACACATAGAGATGATGAAGATAATGAAAAATTTGAACCTCATAGGAACTCAATGTGGTACTAAGTCACTCATGTATCTTACCATGTAATGTATAAAGTGTAAAATATTGTAGTAAATCATTATATATAAATGATTATGGCGTGTTTAATATTTTTTCATTAATTATTATATTTTTTTACACTCATAGTGTTTGCCCGCTTGCTGTATAATCAACTTAAATGAGTTAAATCCATCATGCAATGCATTTCTTTCTAATTTTTTGTGATAAACACATAGATAATTGACTAAATAAACATTCTCCAAAGTTTCAATAAAAATTTTCAAGTTTTTCTTACAATTTCCGTGGTTTTTATTTAATTTTTATCGATATCGATAATATCCCGATATTTCCATCGAAATTTCCATATTTTTGGACTACCGATATTTCCGATATCATCGAAATTTTAGACCTTAGTTTTGATGCATTATCATGCAAATGTGAATGACAACGACCTAATTACATCTTTTGGCAGGTAAGCTACTCTTGAAATTTTTAGCAAAGCGTGTTTCTACTTTGTAATTAATTAATTTACTAATTTGACTAATTTGCATGGACGATTCACGACGACCTTTCGAATTGGCCATTTTGATGCATTATCATTCATAAAAAAAGGTACTCGGTACGCGTCCAATTATTTTTTGTAAAATACTACCTAGAATGCATGACATGGGCCAGCACCATCCAGGGATGGATTGAAGATTAAAAAACAAGCAGCGACTTCTAAGATAAGTATGCACTTAAAGAAGCAACTCCATTGGTTGCTTTATGATACTAGTTATTTAACTACTTTATATATAAACCTACGACGAATATATGAATCGGCAATCTCTATTGGAGTCCCAATGATGCGTTGTGCCAGTCTCTATCGCATGTTCTTGGCTTATTAATTGACTTATTCTTTTAGGAATACCTTTTAAAATGTTTCGTTTGCATAGTGTGGATTTAGGCAGTTGGTTATGGGGGACACCCTTATAGCAGTGGCGGTTCTACATTTTGGAGGTCCTATGCGAACATTCTAAATGGGAAATTGGCTTGTAGGGCCCATCACACATTATTTTTCAATGTTCCAAACCGTCTAATTTTTAGATATTTCCTCAAGATCATCACTTTATAAAATTATTTGAGGCAATAAAACGAGACTACATATATATACATATATATATATATATATATATACCTACGGCAACTATATGAATCGGCCTATTGGAGTTCCCATGATGTGTTGTGTCCGTCTCCGTCGTATGTTCTTGACTTATTAATTGACTTATTCTTTTAGGAATACTTTCTAAAACATTTTGTTTGCACAGTGTGGATTAAGGCAGTTGGTTATGGTAGTTTGACCACCTCCTTTACTCAAATTCTAATTCCATATTCTATTAATTAGATTAATTTAAAACAATTTAGACCAGTGCTTATATAAAAAAAGAACTAAAACCATATTTCTTTCATTTTTTCCTTATTTTGAGACTCTGTGGAATCTTTCTTCTTCATTTTTTTTCTTCTCCTATGATGTTGCAAGGAATATTACGATTATGGCTCCACTTGCATTTAGAAGTCTCTCTTTGATTTCTTGTATGCCGTACATCACAAGACTAGGTCTATATATGTTTCTTGATTTCTTGTATGCACATAGTCACTTGCACTTGGATATGTTTCTCTTTGATTTCTTGTGCCTTTTCTTTTTATTTGACAGGTCTATTTTACTTTCTTTTTCGATCATCACTAATCAAATATCTCATAAGTTGATAATTAATCTATTAGATATGTTTTTCTCACCCAATGCACTGAGATTGTCATTTCCAGAGACCAAAAATACATGAAGAAGGTTCCAAGAAAGACAAGCAGCATAAATTGTATTGAGGAAGAGATACTAAGCACCTTATTACACATGTAACATGTAGCCCCTTCAATAAAATTATTGACCAAGTATTGATTGAGATTTTGTAAAAGGTTTGGCTTGAGGTTATTTTATCTGCATCGATCCAAAGCTTATACTTCATTTCTGGCCAAAATCCGAAATCAATATATAGTAAATAATATTGTTTTTATCCAGTAACATGAGAGAATTTTTGTATTAAAAAAAAAAAAAACATGAGAGAATTTCTTTCAGAAAGTGACATATGTTGCTCCTCAGGAAAAAACTTGGCTCTTTAAAATTGCGAGGAGCTCTTACTTGAACTTGGCTTTTAGACGCGTGCACACCCATGTTTAAATAAAACCATAATCTAGGTGATTATAGTTGAACTCTTAGTTGTTCCGCTCACTCTCTCATGTTATAAAAGATACTTAAATATGTTTGAGGTGAGTGAATGAGCCCTTGGAGAAAGCTTGAATTTTCTTAGAGTTAGGTTACATATGCATTTTGCCTGATATTCAAGTCATACCATAAAAGAAGTACAACTACATCTTGTCTGATGCTTGCTACACTACAATTGATAATTATACTGTAACTTAGCTTGTAATGATAGCAAACGTATCAAAAAGTTGTACTGAAATATAATAAAACTTTCATGTGTAATGGAAGCGGATCATATCCCTTTTCTGTGGATGTTCTGTGGGAGCATATATTTTCGTCTCCAATCAGGGCACGCCACGTGGACAAGAAGATTATCTCTTAAATTAATTAATTAAACCAGTTTATCTGGCTAGTTAATTAATTGAGATAAATATCTTAATTAATATGACGATCCCGTGATCGGCTTCCAAAAAAAAACTTAATCGGCCTTGATCTACCACACAATGATGCCCTTGTCATCAGCATTCAAATCGCTCAGGCCATGGTCGACCGAGTCCATGCAGATGAGGGCAGTGCAGCCAACATCCTACAATTGGCAGTCATCCAACAGATGGGCTTAGAGGCAAAGATCAATAAATCAGCCAAGTCGCTGACTGATTTCAATGGCGCAACGACAGTTACCGTAGGCACGATAGATCTCGACGTCTACTCTCCATCTGTAATCAGCTCGCAAACGTTCATGGTCATTGATGAAGTATCACCCTACAATGGCATTCTAAGGCGACCATGGATCGGCAAGATCAATGCCATCACCTCCGCCACACATCAGAAGATCCGTTACCCAGTTCCTGGGGGCGGTATCAGCCAGATCAACAGCAATCAGACAATGGCGAGGAAATGCTCAGCTCAAAGGCTGAAGAAAGGCAAGCAAACACAGTTCCTCCCTGTGAATCAGGCAGATCTAAAGGAAGTAGAACAAGCAGAGGAGAAAGCAGATCCCGTTTCTGACGGCCGAGCAGACCAGAAAGAAAAGGGAATAGCTACTCCCCAATAGCAATCAAAGAATCAGGACCAAGTCGAGGGAATCCGTCCGGAGGTCTCTCCTGAAGAAGGATGGAAGCCCGAAGAGGACGTCGAGCTAGTACCCCTTGATCCTGACAAGCCAGAGAGAAAAGCGCGGATCGGCTCGCGCCTAAGCCATGAGGAAAAGATAGAGCTTGCAGCCTTCCTCCGGAACAACAAAGACGTATTTGCATGGTCGCCATCCGACATGCCTGGCATCGATCCCCAGATCATCTGCCATCGCCTACACGTCAACCCAGCCATCAAACCTGTAGCGCAGAAGAGACGCAACTTCGCCCCCGAGCGGGTTGCTATCATTGAAGCCGAGATCGATAAGCTTCTAGCTGCTGGTTTCATTCAAGAAGTCTCCTACGCAGAATGGCTGGCGAACGTTGTTCTAGTGGCAAAGAAAGATAAAGGTCTGTGGAGAGTGTGCGTCGACTACACCGACCTCAACAAGGCATGCCCTAAAGATAACTTTCCACTACCTAGAATTGATCAGCTCGTCGATTCAACTTCCGGCAACCAACTGCTAAGCTTCATGGACGCCTACTCCGGCTACAACCAAATCATGATGCATGAAGATGACAAAGCTAAAACCTCTTTCATCATCGAAAGAGGTACATACTGCTACAAAGTCATGCCCTTTGGGCTGAAGAACGCCGGAGCAACCTACCAAAGGCTGGTGAACAAAATTTTCAAGGAACAAATCGGCAAGACTATGGAGGTCTACGTAGACGACATGCTAGTCAAAGCTCCCGAGCGAGCAGACCACATCAAGAACCTTGCCGAGGCATTCAGCCTACTCCGAAAATACAACATGAAGTTGAACCCGAGCAAATGCACGTTTGGAGTCTCGTCCGGCCGATTCCTGGGATACTTAGTCACCCAAAGAGGAATTGAGGCACATCCAAATCAAATCAAGGCTATACTCAACATGAAGTCACCTGCCACAACAAAGGAGATACAAAGTCTAACGGGTAGGGCGGCAGCTCTCAACCGATTCCTCTCAAGATCTACCGACAAGTGCAGGCCATTTTTTAAAGCCTTGAAGAAAGGACACAGGGACAAGTGGGATGATGAGTGCGAAGTAGCTTTTCAAAACTTGAAAACCTACCTCACTTCACCTCCCTTACTCTCAAAACCGATACCAGGCGAAGACTTGTACATCTACCTGGCGGTGTCCGACTCAGCTGTCAGCTCAGCTCTCATCCGAGAAGAGCTGGGGGCACAACATCCGGTATTCTACACTTCAAAAGCTCTCCTTGATGCAGAGACTCGCTATCCGAAAATGGAGAAGCTCATTTTTTCGCTTGTAGTTTCCGCGAGAAAACTAAGGCCCTACTACCAAGCACACCGGATAATTGTCATGACAGAATTTCCTTTGAGATCGATCCTCCACAGCCCCGACGCTTCTCAGCGACTCATGAAATGGGCTATCGAACTCAGTCAATACGACCTCCTCTACCAGGCCGAAGACTGCTATAAAAGCCCAAGCTTTAGCAGATTTTGTTGTAGAGTTTACTCCGACAGCCGAAGAAGAGAAGATGGTCACAAAAAGCAAGGAAAAAGCAGACGACACTTCCCCCACCGATTCAAACCTACCTAACGACATGTGGCAATTGCATGTAGACGGAGCATCAAATCACAAAGGAGCAGGGGCAGGCGTCGTCATAATCACCCCAGACGGAACCTTGTTGGAACAAGCCATCACACTAGGCTTTTCTGCTTCAAACAATGAGGCAGAATATGAGGCATTGCTCGCAGGACTGCGCCTAGCAAAAGAACTGACGATCAAGAGATTAGCCATCTATTCAGACTCCCAGCTGATCACGAATCAAGCCTCAGGCGAGTACATGGCAAAGCATCCAAGAATGATCCAGTACCTCGACAAAGTCCAAGGACTTTTGAAAGAATTTCCTACTTTCACCATCCAACAAGTTCCACGGGCAGAGAACACTCATGCAGATGCGTTGGCAAGCCTAGGATCAGCGCTGGACACCCAGTTCAGACGCTCCATCCCAGTCGAACACCTTGATCGACCAAGCATCGAAGAAATAGAGCCAATCGACTCAATGCAGATCGATGAAGACCCCAGCTGGCAAGACCCCATCATCGACTACTTAGTGAATGGAAATCTGCCAATGGATAAGTCCGAAGCTAGGAAGGTCCAACAGAAAGCTCGAGATATCACAAGCAAGGCGACAAGCTCATTCGCAGATCATACTCCGGCCCTCATCTCACTTGCATAAAGTACCCTCAAACACTTGAGGTCCTCTGCAAAATTCATGACGGCGAGTGTGGCAACCACTCTGGGGGCAGGTCACTCGCCCAGAAGGCTCTAAACGTAGGCTATTTCTGGCCTACTATGCGCCACGACTCCACCGAATATGTCAAAAGATGTGATCGCTGCCAACGGTACAAACCAGTTCCTAATCTGCCTGCCGAAATCTACCATCCGCAGAACAGTCCGTGGCCCTTCATGCAATGGGCCATCGACTTAGTAGGCCCCATGCCAACGGCACCTGCCAAGAAAGAAATGATGATCGTCGCCACTGATTACTTTACTAAATGGATCGAGGCCGAAGCTCTATCCTCTACTAAAGAAGATGATGTGGAACGATTTATCTGGAGAAACATTATCTGCCGGTTTGGCTGCCCACAATCACTAGTCACCGACAATGGCTCACAATTCATCGGCAAGCAGATCACTGCCTTCTTCAAAAAGTATGGCATCAAGCAGCATCTATCTACCCCGAGATATCCTCAGGGCAACGGCCAGGCCGAGGCATCCAATAAAATAATATTGGACTGTCTAAAGAAGAGATTAGAAGGCGCCGAAGGAAAATGGGTAGATGAGCTCCCTGGCGTACTATGGGCTTATCGCACCACCATGCGAAGATCAACTGGCGAAACCCCATTTTCCCTCGCCTATGGAACTGAAACGATCATTCCTCCTCACATCACTGTCCCCTCTATAGGCATCGAAGTGGGCAGTATTGAGCAGAACTCCGAGCAGATGAGACTCAACCTTGACTTACTTGAAGGCAAGCGCGAGAAGGCCATTGTCCGAGTCGCCTCCTATCAACAGCAGTTGAAGTCTTACTACGACAAAAGAGCCAAGATCAGACAGTTTCAACCAGGCGACCTTGTGCTAAGAAAGGCCTTCATCACTGCACAAAGACAAGGATCTAAAAAGATGAAACCCAATTGGGAAGGCCCTTACATGATCAGCCGGTCCGGGGGCAGAGGAAGCTATACGCTTGACACCATGGAAGGGAAGGAGATTCCGCGACAATGGAACGCCTACCACCTCCAAAGATACAATCCATGACGCTTCCTCCTACCTGCTCAGTCCCCAGCAGACGACTGAGTACTGCACATTTCTGAAGAAGAAGAAGCAACTACTGCAAATTTCAGAATGTGCCACAACAAAAGACAGTTGCCCATAAGTAGCGTCCTTCGGGAGACGCAGGGCGACAACTAGAAGCGTCCTTCGGGAGACGCAGCCCGCAAAGAAGCGTCCTAAGGGAGACGCAGGGTGCGCCAGGAATTTCCTAAGGGAGGTATCCAGGTTCCTATCCGTTTCCTAAGGGGGGAGGATAGCCAAACAGTTGCCCATAAAAAGCGTCCTAAGGGAGACGCAGGGCGAAGGGAGACGCAAAAGCATCACCAAGGAGATCGCAGCCCACAATCCTAACTCCTAAGGGGGTTGCAGGGTGCGCCAGGAATTTCCTAAGAGAGGTATCCAGGTTCCTATCCGTTTCCTAAGGGGGGCAGGATAGCCAAACAATTACCCATAAAAAGCGTCATAAGGGAGACGCAGGGCGACGACTAGAAGCATCATTCGGGTGACGCAACCTGCAAAACAGCATCCTAAGGGAGACGCAGGGCGTGCCAAGAGTTTCTTAAAAGGGGGTCACCATGCTTCCTGCGGGAAATATCCAGGTTCCTATCCGTTTCCTAAGGGGGGCAGGATAGTCAAATAAGTTGTCCATAAAAAGCGTCCTAAGGGAGACGCAGGGCGACAACCAAAAGCGTCCTACGGGAGACGCAGCCCATAAAGCAGCATCCTAAGGGGGTTGCAGGGTGCGCCAGGAATTTCCTAAGGGAGGTATCCAGGTTCCTATCCGTTTCCTAAGGGGGGCAGGATAGTCATACAGTTGTCCATAAGCAGCGTCCTAAGGGAGACGCAGGGCAACGACCAGAAGCGTCTTAAGCGTTTTTTGGAAAAATGCAGAATACGCCCGGAGTCCCTCAAGGGGGACCCTGGCTTTTGCCAAAATCACAAGGGAAATACACAGCAAGACACTAACCGGTTACTCAAGCAGTTCACAAGACAATATGCAAATTGAAGTTGAAAAAATAAAGACTGAAATTTCCATAGCAAAGTGACCAACCGGCCAAGTTCAAACAAAAAGAAGATGGTCAAAACAAGACCAATTATTCTAGACAAAGAGCAGACTACAAAAGCTGAAAAGAAATAAAGGAGTCTTCGTCTACTCCGAAACGCCAGCAGGAGACCCTTGATCTGCAGCCTCTTCCACGTCCACCTGATCAGCCATGTTCTTAGCAGCTCCACATGCCTGATCTATGACGTCTGCCATCGCCTCATCACCTGCATCATCCTCTGCTTCATCCTCTTCAGCTACTGCCTCTTCAGCCACCTGCTCTTCAGCTCCTTCGGTGTTCGCAGCATTAACCTCCTCACTTTGCACAGGGGGCAAGTCAGGATAGAGAATCTCGATGTCTTCATCTCCAATGGCATAGAAGGGATCATATCCAATTGTGCAGTCCAAGTAGCTCAACTTGTACGCGTCTATGACAGCTTTAGACTTGGATTCTTCAGCAGACTTGTGATAGGCGTGAAATCTAGGCAAAAGCTTGTCATAACTATGAGAGATGTCCGCATTCTTGCGCTCAAGGCGAAAATAAGCATCTTTTCGACTTGCCAAGTCAACAGCAGAAGAGCTGAGCTCGGAATCCTTCTCAGTAAGGGAACTCTTCACCTCAGATATCATCACCCGCAAATCAGACGTCTTCTTCTCGTAACGAGTCTGCTCGGTAGATAGCTTGCTAGCCAGCTCAGCATTCTTCTTCTCTAACTCACAAAGCTGAGCAAAAGAGGGGGCAACAGCAGACGACGAGTTCCGAATGGTCTCCACAGCAAAAACCACTCCTTTTTTAAGCAGATGAAATGTTGCTTCTCTTTGTTTTTCCAAAGAAAGACTAGAAAAAGTACCAAGATCACCAGCCTGACGGATTTGATCAACCAGCTCCGCGCAAGCAGATGGACTCGATAGAAAGTGCGTCTTGAGTAGATTAGACACGCCCGCATCCCCTGTAGGGCTGGGCTTGTCCACCTTTGGATCAGCCGCTGATGTTGCAGAAGAACCTTTTTCCCGAGCAGATGACTCTCTTGTTTTCTTAGCCTCTGCCAACCTTACTTCCAAAGGAATTGACGACGATGAATCAACTCCACACTTGACTGCTTATGACTCAACAGTTGGATCATGATGGTTGGATAGATAAGCAGACCTCGCACATCGACCTCTACTCTTCGACAGGTGCAAATGACCCGAACTTCGGAGAGGAAAATTAGTATCTCTTGGCTTCTCAACAGGTGAGCTGGACTGTGCACGAACTACGTCGTGGAGCAGATCACAATCTCCAAACTCATCAACAAGAGGCTTAAGGGGAACATCCCTAATGTTGCGCATACCACCAATCTTCTTTCTATATGCACCAACAAGATGTTTGACTCTGGCAGATGATGTGGGAATAGCTCCTACTTGGGTTTTCTCAGCAGAAGGGAGCCTTGGCTTCTTCCTCAATGGAGACACATTCCTCGTCCGTAAAGAAGTAGCTGGAGTTCTCGAAGACTTGACATCGACCTTCCTTTTTGGTGGGGGTTCAGTAAAGCACTCATCCTGTTCAGCAGATAGATCATCAAGGTCCGGACCATTCTGCTTCCATCTCTAGACATCCTTGGCAGGGGGCAGACCACCGTCTTCCTCCCGATACTCGCTCAACAGCCAGCGCCACTCACGAAACTTCCGGGGAATGTTGAAAGCACGGCGGACCTTAGCCATGTCAGGCCCAAGCTCCAATTGCTTGCTGATGTCACTCACTACAAGCAGAAGACAGAAGTTAGGCCAGGTAGCTCCAAGACCAGCATGCGCCTCACGCTTCATCTGATTCCAGCACGAATTCCCCAGCTATTTGTCAACTATTGCTCATGAATTTCAACTCATGCTGGACCATCTCCTTGTTGCCAAAAATCAAAAATATATATATATATATACGTACATATATATTTTTACGAGCTCGACTTACTTGGGATGCACGACAACTCCTCTCCTAACAAGCAGTACAAATTCTCCAAAATCTTTCTCAAGCCAGAAGGTAGAGAAGTTAAGTTTGCGATATGAGAAAGAGTGAAGAGAAGCCCTGTATTTATAAAGGTTGGACAACCCGGGTCAAGAAGGAATCACAAGCTCATTCCTACTGGGAATCCAACTCCAACAACAGTCAGAAGCCTACACCAATTGGGAATCCGATCTGCGAAGGAGTCCAACTCACATAATAAAGCCCAGACACAGTTGGAGAGCCCGAAAAAAATAATTTCATCTCCTACATGCCACACAAGCGCCATGCAGAAGCTAGGGGCATTTGTGGGAGCATATATTTTCGTCTCCAATCAGGGCACGCCACGTGGAAAAGAAGATTATCTCTTAAATTAATTAATTAAACCAGTTTATCTGGCTAATTAATTAATTGGGATAAATATCTTAATTAATATGATATTATCTTTATTTAAAGAGATAATATCATTAATTAAGATATTATCCTAATAAAGAGAAGATAATATCATTTAATTCAGATATTATCTTCTTAAGAGATAATATATTTAATTCGGATATTATCAAAGCCGACTCAATCCCTACGAAACCCTAGCCCCGAGGCTCCTATAAATAGACGACCTCATTCATCATTCAAGGTACTTCAGAAAACCTACTCCTTATACCCGAGAAAAATATTCGAAGCTCTCTCTCCCTCTCCACTCTCCATATTTTCTCCACACGGCTCCGGCTACCACACACGGCTCCGGCCACCCGGTTTACACCCTACATACAACTCCGCACCCTTTGCTTAGCTATTGTTTTCCTACAACACTCGAACTAACTTAGGCATCGGAGGGCCTTTGGCCAACACCCCCCGGGTGTGGTCTACTTACTCCAATCTTTTTTACAGGAATCGAGGAAGAGAGAGAAGGAAGATCGAAGGTTGAAGGATCCAGAAGCGAATATTCTCCCGTGAGATTATTTGCACAAACATGTTCCAAGAAACACAATGTTCTTGTTCTCCAATAAAACAGTTACCCCAGCAAAGGCCCTTGCAAAGTCAATTGTAAGTTTAATCTGCATTTTGCTGTGTAAATTAGCTGGTGCCTGTATAAACTCTTCCTTGATAGTGCTATTGTGTAGCTTTAAAAAAATTATGAATTAAACCTAATGGCACTTGAGGTAGCTTGAAAAAAAATAAAATAATTAAATTATAGCTCATCACATGTCGTTCTTAGACCATCTCCAATCATAGGGCTAAATGTAGTCCGTGGTTAAAAATTTAACCCTCCAAAATATTAACTTTTTAAAAATAGTGCATGGCTAAAGTTTTTCATCCTATGGCTATATGTTAGTGCCATTCATATTTTATTATTTTGAGAAAAATTATGGTACAACACTCATATATTCCACAACTATGTATTGTTTAATTTAATTAAACTATGATTTAGAGACAATAATTTTAATTTAAAACAAAATAAATTTAAAACATTTAAAAAGGTTTTAAATAAAAAATTACTTTTCAATCAATGGTTCTGACCTCCAGCGATCAGAAATCAATTATATATATATATATATATATATACGGTCCACTTATTGAATAGGGTTCTATGGTCGGTCCGCGACCCCTGGATGCTGAAGGCGTCCTTGGGGTGATCTCGTAGTTCCTACGGGGTGGAGACGATGGGGTCGGTCCCTTTCATTCTGGGGTGACGGAGGGATCGTACCATTCGAGCCTTTTTTTTCATGCTTTTCCCGGAGGTCTGGAGAAAGCTGATGAATTATAGTATAGTTATAAATTTGCTATTATAATGAATAAGGATAAGTCGTCTTCTTGAATCTTAAAATATTCCTTTCCTATTTTCCAATTAAATCATTTAGAAATCAATAAAGAAAAAGTAAGTGGACCTAACCCATTGCATCATAATTATATCCACTATTCTGATATTAAAATTCAATAGAGATGAAATTTGATCTTTTTTTTCTTTGGACTATGCGGGAATCTGTCGATATATCTGATTAAATCATCTTGTTCCTAGATGTTCTATAGGATATATATTAAACAAAACGAATTGAAAAAATATATAAAAAGGTTATTAAAAATAAAAATAAACCTGAGATGTTTCGTGCTCTTGCCCACGCGTGACACTTTCTCCTCTTGGAATGCACCATGCACTGGGCCCACAAAAAAATTTGGCATAGAGTAAAACTGGGCTACATTTGGCCTAGTTGGAGGGCTAAGGGCCAAATTTGGACAAAATATTTTTTAGCCTACCGCTAGAGATGGCCTTACACCCCACTTGTGTCTAGACCCTCATCCATTTTGTGGTCTTGTTGGCCCTTTTTTCAATGTCTAGTGAATTCTATATATGAATAAAGTATTCTAATGTAATAAAGTCTTCTATGAATAAAGTCTTGATTTAATTCCATCGTTTACTTTTTATAATTTGTATTTCTTAATTTTTACATACATTGGAGGGGGAGTGAGAAAAGGGTAACAATTTACATGGAATTGGGCACGACTTTAGGTTCTTCTCATATAATCCTGATCTCTTGGATTACAGGGGTCTAAGAGATTTGTGGTCACCCACCGTTTGATGTAAATTCAACGGTTCACTCACTTTTGCACTCTTTTTAAGAAACTTTTTTGAACCATTGGATTAATATCTAACGGTGGGTGACCACAATCTCTTAGACTCCTGTGGTCCAAGAGATCGGGACTGTAATAAAGTATTCTAATATGACCTTAATTATAAGGAAGTATCTAGCATCCTAGTTTGTATTTTGTGCCATGAAAATCGATTTCATCGCCATTGTTAGGGTAAGCCCTTAGCCCTAACTCTCCAATTTTCATTAATTTGTCTCCATGATTCTTGTGTTTATAACTAATATATATATGTGAAACTTAATTATTTATATTTTTGCACTTTACATGTGTGAAGCTTATTCAGTTGTTGCCAAGAAATTTTAACGGTTCAAGATGGAAAAATGAGTTTCCAGCAGATTGTATGATTGTCTACCTTGAAAAGAACTTATTGACAATATCGATTTATATGGAATAACAAAATATTTCAATTATCTCAAGGTTTGCAGGGTACAACTTCAATAAGTACACTTTTACTTATATTGTTGAACATATATTCATTTTGATAAAATATTTTTTGTTGTTCACTACTACATTTTACAATTTGCGCGAGAAGAGAATTTCGTCTTGCAAAGTACATTTTAGTAGCACAAATTTCAGTGCGACAAAAACTTCGTCACGCAAAGATCGTGAAGAAGATTTTGCGCGACGAAAAGTATTGGTCACGCAAAGTTTTGCGCGACAAAAAATATTGGTCAACAAGTTTTGGGCAATGAAAAGTATTAGTCGCGCAACGAAAAATATTGATCGAGCAAAGTAAAAAAAGAAAAAAATTTCCCGCGTCCCATTTTTGGTACCCGCCCAAATTTTTAGAGTTTTGCGCGACTAAATATTTTTTGTGTTTTAACATTTTTTAATTAAAATAAACTAATTTAATAGTTTGCGCGACGAAATATTTTATTGCGCAAGGTTTTTGACTTTTTGTTTTAATATTAATTTATTCAAAATTTTACATTTTAAATTAAATTAAATTGTTTGATTTTTTAAATTACTTTAATTTAAATTGATATTAATTTTATTTGAATTTTTACTTTCTAAATTCAATTTAATTGTATGATTTTTTAATTATTTTAATTTAAATTGACTTATTCAAAATAAAATTACATATGAAAAATAGTGATCAAATTATCCAATATATATATATAATATTCAAAATGTACACATAAATTAACAAAGTACAATAATAAAATCCTAATACAAGCCTATTGTGGTGGTAGTTGCGGAAGATATGTTTCGATAGCATCCTAATCCTCAACTTTAGCCGTCAAAGTCTCGACGATTCCTACGAAAAAACATATATGGTCAAATAACAAAAAAGAACAAAAAAATTGGCATAATCTCCCCTAAAATTGTTATACCACAAATCCAACCCAAACTCCAATCCTCACCCTATACTCAACCCCAAACCCCACACAAACTCAAAACTAACTCCAAAAACACATATTAATGAAAAAAATTTAAAATTTGGAGAGAATATACCTTTTGGCAAGATTGAGAGTGAGTGAGAATGAGAGGGAGAGAGTGAGTGAGAGAAAGATGAGAGAGTGAGAGAGAGATGAGAGATTAAGTGAGAGGAGTGAGTGTGAGAGAAAGGGTGTGATTTGGGGAGAGGGAAAGAGAGAGGAGAGGTAAGAGTAGAGAAAGACATTGAGAAAATGTTGGAGGAGTTATTTTAGTTTTAAAAACCGTATCACTTTGCGTGATAAACATTTTGGAATATTGGTTGCACAAAGTTTTAATCGACGAATATTATAGGAATATTGGTCGTGCAAAGTTTTGCACGACGAAAAATATTGGTTGAGAAAAGTCTAAAAAAATTATTTTAAAAAAATTCCCGTGTCCCATTTTTGGTGCCCACCCAAAATTTTAAAGTTTTGTGTGACGAAAAAAATTGGTCTCTCAAAGTCTAAAAAATTTTTTTTAAAAAAAAAATTCCCGCATCCTTGGTTTGGTACCCGCCCAAATTTTTAAAGTTTTGCGCGACGAAAAATATAGGAATATTGGTTACGCAAAGTTTTGCACGACGAAAAAATTGGTTTGTAGCGCAATATTTATAAAAATAATAGTTATGAATAATAAAAAATATAATAATTTTATTTTACGATTTAAAATATAAATAAGGTTAAAGCTACTTAATAAATATATATACTATTCAATTTCTTAAGTGTTATACGTACAAAATAAATAAATTTAAAGTTACTTAATAAATAAATAAATAAATATATATATATATATATATACACAAACACCATTCAACGATCCAACCGTCAAACTTGTTTGTATATACTTCAAGATCGTATACCCCAAAAATCGTAAAAAAACAAACATTCAGAGATCTAGTAACGAACACAACTTTTTGATGGTTGTAAATGAAAAATCACGATTTAACGGTTATTTTAACTTCGATTTTGGTGATTTTTTTACAGCTACACTCCTTGACCCTATATGAATACAATGACTGAATTTGATCTTCAATTTAAAATATTTACACTAGTAGTACCACAAAATCTTATTAAACTCTTAATTGTTAGTGAATATATTGTTTTGATGGCATACACATTCTATGAAACTAATTTCAACGATCAAACTGTCAAACTTGTTTGTTTATACTTCGAGATCATATACACCAAAAATCGAAAAAAATAAACATTCAGAGATCAAGTAACGGAACAAAACTTTTCGACGGCTATAAATGAAAAATCATGATTTAACAGTGATTTTAACTCCGATTTTGATGAGTTTTACAGCTACACTATTTGACCTTATATGAATACAAATGACTTAATTTGATCTTCAATTTAAAATATTTACACTAGTGGATATCACAAAATCTTATGTTATATTTAACGAAAATATAAATAAACTCTTAATTGTTAGTGAATATATTATTTTGATGGCATACGCATTTTATGAAACTAGTTTCAAAGATCCAACCTTCAAACTTGTTTGTTTATTCTTTGAGATCATATACGCCAAAAATCGGAAAAAATAAACATTCAGAGATCAAGTAACGGGACAAAACTTTTCGACGGTTATAAATGACAAATCATGATTTAACGGTTATTTTAACTCCGATTTTGATGATTTTTTTACAACTACACTCCTTGACCCCATATGAATACAATGACTGAATTTGATCTTCAATTTAAGATATTTACACTAGTGGATACCACAAAATCTTATGTTATATTTAACGAAAGTATAAATAAACTCTTAATTATTAGTGAATATATTGTTTTGATGGCATACGTAATCTACGAAACTAGTTTCAATGATCCAATCGTTAAACCTGTTTGTTTATACTTCGAGATCATATATGCCAAAAGTCGGAAAAAATAAATATTCAGAGATCAAGTAATGGGATAAAACTTTTCGACGGTTATAAATGAAAAATCACGATTTAACGGTTATTTTAACTCCGATTTTGATAATTTTTTACAGTTGCACTCCTTGACCCTATATGAATACAATGACTGAATTTGATCTTCAATTTAAGATATTTACACTAGTGGATACTACAAAATCTTATGTTATATTTAACGAAAGTAAAAATAAACTCTTAATTGTTAGTGAATATATTGTTTTGATGGCATACGCATTCTACGAAACTAGTTTCAACGATCCAACCATCAAACCTATTTGTTTATTCTTCGAGATCATACGTGCCAAAAATAGAAAAAAATAAACATTCAAAGATCAAGTAATGAGACAAAACTTTTCGATGGTTTTAAACGAAAAATCACGATTTAACGGTTATTTCAATTTCGATTTTGATGATTTTTGTACAGCTACACTCCTTGACCCTATATGAATACAATGAACTAATTCGATCGTCAATTTAAAATATATATTTTCTAACAAAAACCCAATCCGAACCACAATAATATATTTTTATTACAAAAATCTGATCCGAACTAAAATAATAAATATATATATGCAGTTTAATTTCTTACATGTTATGCATACAAAATAAAAAACAAAAATAAATTGGTTTAGACGACGAAATATTTGGATTACGTCATGCAAAGATTTTAAAAAATAAATTTTTTATTTTATTTATTTTTGTAAAGACTTTGCGCGACGAAGTTTATTTTTTCGTCGCGCAAAGGTTTGGGCAACGAAAAATATGTTGGTCGCACAAATTCGTTGCGTAAAAGTCACTTTGAGCGACGATGATTTGTCGTCGCGTAAAGAGTTTTTGTGCGGCGATGTGTATTTCGTTCCGCAAAATTTAGTCGCGTAAGACTTTGAGCGACAAAGTTTTGAGTTTCGGGGCACAAAGTGACTTTGAGCAACGAATTGTTTTTCGTCGCACAAAATATGGTCGCCAAAGGTTTTTTTTTTTACTAGTGGTTGTTGCATTTAATATGTATTTATTTTATGTTAAAGCTTATTGGAAATTAGTCAATAAAACTATGAATTAGTGTGGTTTATATAATTTAATGTACACTTCTATTTTGGTTAGATAGTTTAGCTAACTCACCCATCGAAAAGTTCCTGGTTCCACCCTTGCATGCTTTAAATTTGTGTTGTGTACATGTCAGATTTCATGGGTATCGAAGCTCAATGAGTGGTACCATAGATGAGACTAGAGAGGTATGTGTCAAGCAAGAAGAAAATGATTCACAAAAGACAAAAACAAAAACTCAAATGCAAATCCAAAATGCACTCAACTCCCCCAAATTCATTTACTCATACAGGAAATATAATTTTTCTTTCTTTTTTGCATTACCCAATTTTTGTCATATTTTTCTGTCACACTTTCATATAAGAAAAATGTTTAAAGTGTTATTAAAGAAAAAAGGTAAGCCCAAATTAAGTCCAACATTCTCCCCTTTCTCCAACACTACTCCTGCTTTTCCTCCTTTTAGTTCTTCTCGCAATGGCCATGGCCATGACCATTCTCCGCAAATTCCAAATAATTGGAACAAGATCAGCCACAACTTTTGTTGAGGGATTGTATAGGTGTTACACGGGGAGAAAGATTATCCTTTTCTCATAGAGCGTGATTCAGCGTCTTGGCCATGGTGATGAGCCGAACACACCATATCCTACTTGGAGGGCCCTAGAACTTATGTGCATCGAGGAGGTCTATTTGGAGAAGGATTGGCCTTTTTTGGCCAAAAGACCACGAAACGTAAGTCAAACACTAAACTATTACTTTGTAACTTATGAAAAATGTCCATTCATACATTTTTTTCTTCTTCTTCCTTTCAGTATTTTGCAGAGAGGATTTACCTCAATGGTTTTCAGACCATACACGGAGAAAAAGTCATCCAAGAGGCACTCGATAAGAAGCTGCCAGTGCTGTGTTGTGTACAGCCTATGAATCACTTGCGTCTTACAAAGAGGTGAGTTATGTTAATGATTATGCCTGCATAACAAGTTAAAATAAATATTCCAAACACAAAAAATGACTAATTATATACCCAAAAAGTACACCAAAAATATCCAAAACTCGTAACTCATATGCAAACTTGAATCCTAAGGGTTCTCGTTCTGGTTGCTCATGCAAATTCTATTTAACTGCAAGGTATCTTAGATATCCGAGAATTCTATGGAAGGACATGCATGACATGTGGGGAAGATGTTTGGAGCTGGTGCAATAATTGTGGATATGATGAGGGATTCCACATGATGTGTCTAACTGGCCATGGAATATTTAAGGGAAAACAATACTGGACAGCCCAAAATTCTGGAGGAGAAACTTATGGAGAAAAACGATTTGTAAGGATACGCAAGGGTAAAAATGTGTTGGGCATTGGAAATGTCGCATGGATTCCACTTCCTAGATACTAGTCAGCCTATATACTTTTACTTATGTTTTTGTAATAAGAGACGATACAAAGATCACAATGTGCTAGGCATTGAAGATGTCTCCAATATTGTTTCCCTTAAATGTTCCATGGCCAGTTAGCCACACCATGTGGAATCCCTCATTGTATCCACAATTATGGCACCAACTCCAACCCCGACCTCCCATTTCCACTCCGAGAGTTCCTAATATTTCAACAAGGTTTACTATACTTGTCCTGCAAGTTTGGTCTAAATCAAACTATCGGATCACTCACGATCGCACGATCGGACGGTTACCGTTTATCTAAACTTTGAATTATTGAACTGGAGTATCCGGGATTCCTATTCTCGATCCGCGAATTCCCCAAATTTATTTACTCATACAAGAAATATAATTTTTCGTTCTTTTTTGCATTACCCATTTGTTGTCATATTTTTTTTGTCACACTTTCATATAAGAAAAAAAGTTTAAAGTATTATTAAAGAAAAAGGGTAAGCCCAAATTAAGTCCAACATTCTCCCATTTCTCCGACACCACTCCCGCTTTTCCTCCTTTTAGTTCTTCTCGCAATGGCCACGGCCATGACCATTCTCCTCAAATTCCAAATAATTGGAACAAGATTAGCCACAACTTTTGCTGAGGGACAGTATATGTGTCACAAGGGGAAAAAGATTACCCTTTCCCCACAGAGCGTGATTCAGTGTCTTGGCCGTGGTGATGAGCCGAACACACCATATCCTACTTGGAGGGCCATAGAACTTATGTGCATCGAGGGGGTCTATTTGGAGAAGGATTGGCCTTTTTTGGCTAAAAGACCAAGAAACGTAAGTCAAACACTAAACCATTACTTGATAACTTATGAAAAATGTCAATTCATATTTTTTTTTCCTTCTTCCTTTCAGTATTTTGAAAAGAGGATTTACCTCAATGGTTTTCATACCATACACGGAGAAAAAGCCATCCAATAGGCACTCGATAAGAAGTTGCCAGTGCTGTGCTGCGTAGCAGCACATGAATCACTTGCGTCTTACAAACGGGTGAGTTATGTTAATGATTATGCCTGCATAACAAGTTAAAATAATTATTCCAAACGCAAAGAATGACTAATTATATACCCAAAAAGTACACCAAAAATATCCAAAACTCTATAACTCATATGCAAACTTGAATCCTAAGGGTTTTTGTTATGGTTGCTCATGCAAATTCTATTCAATTGTAAGGTATCTTGGACACCTAAAAATTCTATGGAAGGACATGCATGACATGTGGGGAAGATGTTTGGAGCTGGTGCCATAATTGTGGATACGGTGAGGAATTCCACATGATGTGTCTAACTGGCCATGGAATATTTAAGGGAAAACAATATTGGACAACCCAAAATTCTGGAGGAGACACTTATGGAGAAAAATGATTTGTAAGGATACGCAAGGGTAAAAATGTGTTGGGCATTGGAAATGTGGCATGGATTCCACTTCCTAGATACTAGTCAGCCTATCTACTTTTACTTATATTTTTGTAATAAGAGACGATACAAAGATCACAACGTGCTGGGCATTGGAGATGTCTCCAATATTGTTTTCCCTTAAATGTTCCATGATCAGTTATACACATCATGTGGAATCCCTCATCGTATCCATAATTATGGCACCAGCTCCAACCCCGACCTCCCATTTCTGCTCCGAGAGTTCCTACGGTTTCAACAAGGTTTACTATACTTGTCTTACAAGTTTGTTCTGAATCGGACAATCGGATCACTCACGATCGCACGATAGGATGTTTATCGTTTATCTAAACTTTGAATTATTGAACCGGATTATCCGAAACTCCGATTCTCGATCCACAAGTTCCCCAAATTCATTTACTCATACAGGGAATATAATTTTTCTTTCTTTTTTGTATTACCCATTTTTTGTCATATTTTTCTGTCACACTTTCATATAAAAAAAAAAAGTTTAAAGTGTTATTACAGAAAAATGGTAAGCTCAAATTAAGTCCAACATTCTCCCCCTTTCTCCGACACCACTCCCGCTTTTCCTCCTTTTAGTTTTTCTCGCAATGGCCGTGGCCATTCTCCGCAAATTCCAAATAATTGGAACAAGATCAGCCACAACTTTTGTTGAGGGATTGTATAGGTGTCACATGGGGAGAAAGATTATCCTTTCCCCACAGAGCGTGATTCAGCGTCTTAGCCGTGGTGATGAGCCGAACACACCACATCCTACTTGGAGGGCCCTAGAACTTATGTGCATCGATGAGGTCTATTTGGAGAAGGATTGGCCTTTTTCGGCTAAAAGACCAAGAAACATAAGTCAAACAGTATACCATTACTTTGTAACTTATGAAAAATGTCAATTCATAAATTTTTTTCTTCTTCTTCCTTACAGTATTTTGCAAAGAGGATTTACCTCAATGGTTTTTCAGACCATACACGGAGAAAAAGCCATCCAAGAGACACTCGATAAGAAACTACCAGTGATGTGCTGCGTAGAAGCCCATGAATCACTTGTGTCTTACAAAGGGGTTAGTTATGTTAATGATTATGCCTGCATAACAAGTTAAAATAAATATTCCAAACACAAAAAATGCTTAATTATATACCCAAAAAGTACACCAAAAATATCCAAAACTCATAACTCACATGCAAACTTGAATCCTAAGGGTTCTCGTTTTGGTTGCTCATGCAAATTCTATTTAACTGCAGGTTATCTTGGTCACCTAAAAATTCTATGGAAGGGCATGCATGACATATGGGGAAGATGTTTGGAGCTTGTTCCATAATTGTGGATACGGTGAGGGATTCTACATGATGTGTGTAACTGGCCATGGAATATTTAAGGGAAAACAATACTGGAGAGCCCAGAATTCTGGAGGAGAAACTTATGGAGAAAAATGATTTGTAAGGATACGCAAGGGTAAAAATGTGTTGGGCATTGGAAATGTCGCATGGATTCCACTTCCCAGATACTAGTCAGCCTATCTACTTTTACTTATGTTTTTGTAATAAAAGACGATACAAAGATCACAATGTGCTGGGCATTGGAGATGTCTCCAATATTGTTTTCCCTTAAATGTTCCATGGCTAGTTAGACACATCATGTGGAATCCCTCATCGTATCCACAATTATGGCACCAGCTCCAACCCCGACCTCCCATTTTTGCTCTGAGAGTTCCTACGGTTTCAACAAGGGTTACTATACTTGTCTTGCAAGTTTGGTCTGAATCGAATGATTAGATCACTCACGATCGCACGATCGGACGGTTATCGTTTATCTAAACTTTGAATTATTGAACCGGAGTATCCGGGACTCTGATTCTCGATCCGCGAATTTCCCAAATTCATTTATGCATACAGAAATTGTTTATTTTTTGTTCGTTCCCCTAATTGGTTGACCAACATGTTGTATTTTTTGTAACTTGCTTATGTTTATTTTGCAACAATTTACGTTAGATTGTGTGTTTTGTTCACTCCCCTAAAAAGGGTAAGGAATTTTTGAATTTTTGCATATCTATAATTTCCTTATTTGTTATGTTGTAACATTCTCATGATTGTTAGTATATTTCTTTATTGTTTGCTTGTTCCCCCTAAGTGGGTGATCAATCAAATGACTTGTGTGTCTTGTTATCTTCTTTTCTTATTTGTTATGTCGTAATTTGCTCATGTTTGTTCGAGCGAAATTTATGTTAGATTTATTGATTGTTTTTTGTTCGTCCCCCTAAAATGGCTAACATAACTCAAATGTAAATTATAGGGGTCTAGCATATTGAGCTCACGACAGATGACAGAGATTAAAGACTTGAGGCAGTGGATGGGACCAATCTGAAACTAGTATAAAAAATGTAAGAATATTATTACTTGGCCTTTCTTTCTTTTCTACAAGGTTTGCTATACCAGTCCTGCAAGTTTGGTTAGAATCGAACGATCGGATCACTCACGATCGCACGATCAAACAGTTATTGTTTATCTAAACTTTGAATTATTGAA
The DNA here is from genome assembly GCF_902201215.1 of Prunus dulcis. Taxonomy (NCBI): domain Eukaryota; kingdom Viridiplantae; phylum Streptophyta; class Magnoliopsida; order Rosales; family Rosaceae; genus Prunus; species Prunus dulcis. The sequence goes on along the minus strand of NW_023010010.1, from coordinate 36,001 downwards.
CCGGTGAATCCGGGACTCTGATTCTTGATCCGTGAATTCCGATACAATCCTAGAAGTGTGTAGATCAACATATTTTCAAATTTCAATCAGCTTACGGTTTCAGCTAAGGCATGCACATAAAAGGTTTTGCAGTTTGGCCAGGTACAGGTACATTAAATGTTCCACTGTTCATTTTCTTTATAAAGACTTCTAAAGGAATTCATAACTTCAAAAAAGATTCTAAAGGTTTTGTCCAAGTAATATTTGATAAAGCTTCTTTTTGTTTCTCCACTATTAAAACCTAACTCAAATTTAAATTATAGGGGTCCAGCACATTGAGCTCATGAAAGATTACAGAGATTAAAGACTTTTTTTTTGTCTATCTTTATGTGTATACTTTGTTAATTAGGTTGGTATTCATTTTTTTCATTTGAACATAATGGCAAATTCCATTTCTCTCTTGGTATGGAAAAGATGATCCAACACCCCCTCCCTAGAAAAATGTCATATAGCAATCAAATTACTTGCATCATACTTGTTAGCGACGACATGCATAACTCTTACTTATGCAGGTAGTTTTGATTTTCGTGAAAAATGTGATTAGTAAATAAGGCACATATATGTAACATTCATCGATCAATAAATGATAATGTAAAGTATTTTGTCTATTGATGACATTTTTTTCCTAGGATCTTTGTTTGTTTTTCACGTTGTTCTTCTTAGTGGGTGATTGATTTATTGTATTTTGTCGTGTTATCTTGCCTCCCTATATAGTGTTCATATTTGTTGGTCGAAACTTGCCCAAATTTGTTTTGTGGCCACTTTCGTTAGCCCCTATGTTTTCTTTTACTCATGCCTTTAAGAGAGAAACCAGTCTACTGTATTTTGTAGTATTATTGTATTGCTTTAGTTGTTGTGTCGTAACTTACTCATGTTTGTTTGACTACGGTTTATGCTAGCCTTTTTGTTGTTCTTTGGTGGTAGTTATTGTTATAATCTTTGTTTATTTTTTGTTCGTTCCCCTAATTGAGTGACCATCCTGTTGTATTTTTTGTAACTGGCTTATGTTTATTTTGCGACAATTTACATTAGATTATGGGTTTTGTTCACTCCCCTAAAAGGGTAAGGGATTTTTTGAATTTTTGTGTATCCATTATTTGGTGCAAAGTTTTTGTTACTATATTTCTTTATTGTTTGCTTATTCCCCTATTTTTTTTTTATTATGTCATAATTTGCTTATGTTTGTTTAAGCGAAATTTATGTTAGATTTGTTGATTGTTTTTTGTTCGTCCCCCTAAAATGGCTAACCTAACTCAAATTTAAATTATAGGGTTTCAGCACATTGAGCTCACAACAGATTAGAGAGATTAAAGACTTGAGGCAGTGGATGGGTCCAATCCGTAACCAGTATAAAAAAAACGTAAGAATATTACTTGGCCTTTTTTTCTGAATAGACTACATATATCATTATTTCCATTATTTTATTCAAAATCTCTCTTCTTAGCGTATTGTTGGGTTTTAGCTGTAACCCCATGCGTTGAGACCTTTCATAGCTCTCACACTAAGAGGGAGACTATACTTTCACCCGAAAGTGTAATCCATCGTCTCGGTCATGTTGGACAGCGTACCACATCTTATTACACCAACAAGGCTCTAGCACTCATATGGATCAAGGGAATATATCTACAAGACGAATGGCCTAATGATGCAACAATACCAACTAATGTAAGTAAGAGACAAGAATCTTTACCCCAAACAATCCTTGTTCTCCACTTGTCAGTTGTATAAAGATATTGCAATTATCTAAGTCAAATTCACAATGAACTTTATGTATCATTGTTTTGCAATTACAGTGGTCACCATATGATTGAGTCAATAGTTTTTCCTTTCCTCCAATAATGTCAATCACAGGCAATCAACCCTTCTTGAAATCTATGCCCATAACATGTTTTAAGGCTACTAACAATTCCTGCATTCAACAAAATATTTATGATTCAGACTTACATTCATAGAAGAATAAAGCAATTCAAGTGGATAAAAATAAACTAAGAGACAAGTAAATTAACTGTGCTTTTACATATGCTTTCTTCATATGGCCTCATATAATCAGCAAAGCTCTTTTAACAAATATATTAAAAAATAAACTATCTGCAATGGAAAGGAAACAAATTAGTAAAAAACTCATGAAGAAAACTTAGACCGGTTCTTCAACCTTACTCCTCTATATAAATACTTTTTTTTGTCCATCTTTATGTGTATACTTAGTTAATTAGGTTGGTATTTATTATTTCATTTTAACATAATGGCAAATGCCCTTTCCTTTACCTCTCTTGGTATGGAAATGATGATCCAACACCCCCCCTCCCCCCCAAAAAAAATGTTATTTAGCAATCAAATTACTTGCATCATACTTGTTAGCTTATATGTTGATCACATCTCATGCAAAAGTACAAGCATAACTCTTACTTATGCAGGTAGTTTTGACTTTCGTGAAAAATGTGATTAGTAAATAAGGCACACATATATAACTTCAATCAATAAATGGCAATGTAAAGTATTTTGTACATTGGTGACATTTTTTTGCTAGGATCTTTGTTTGTTTTTCACGTTGTTCTTCTTAGTGGGTGATTGATTTATTGTATTTTGTCGTGTTATCTTGCCTTCCTATATAGTTTCCATATTTGTTGGTCGCAACTTGCCCAAATTTGTTTGATGGCCAATTCGTTAGCACCTTTGTTTTCTTTTACTCATGCCCTTAAGAGAGAAACTAGTATGTTGTATTTTATAGTATTATAGCATTGCTTTAGTTGTTGTGTCGTAACTTACTCATGTTTGTTTGACTGCGGTTTATGCTAGCCTTTTTGTTGTTCTTTGGTGGTTGTTATTGTTATAATCTTTGTTTATTTTTTTTGTTCGTTTCCCTAATTGGGTGACCAATCTGTTGTATTTTTTCATTTCCTTATTTGTCGTGTTGTAACTTGCTTATATTTATTTTGCGACAATTTAGATTAGATTGTGTGTTTTGTTCACTCCCCTAAAAGGGTAATGGATTTTTTGAATTTTGTCGTATCTATTATTTCCTTATTTGTTATGCTGTAACTTGCTCATGATTATTTAGTGCAAGATTTTTCTTAGTATATTTCTTTATTTTTGCTTGTTCCTCTATGTGGGTGATCAATCCAGTGGCTTATGTGTCATGCATGTTATCTTCTTTTCCTATTTATTATGTTGTAATTTGCTCATATTTGTTCAAGCGAAATTTATGTTAGATTTGTTGATTGTTTTTTATCGTCCTCCTAAAATGGCTAACCTAACTCAAATTTAAATTATAGGGGTTAAGCACATTGAGCTCACGACAGATTATAGAGATTAAAGACTTGAGGCAGTGGATGGGTCCAATCCATAACCAGTATAAAAAACATAAGAATATTACTTGGCATTTCTTTCTTTTTTTAATAGAATATATATATATATATATATTATTTCTAATATTTTATTTAAAATCTCTCTTCTTATCATAATTTTAGGTTTTAGCTGTAATCACATGTGTTGAGACCTTTCATAGCTCTAGCACTAAGAGGGAAACTATACTTTCACCCGAAAGTGTAATCCATCATCTCGGTCGTGTTGGACAGCGTACCATAACTTATTACACCGACAAGGCTCTAGCACTCATATGGATAAAGGTAATATATCTACAAGACGACTAGCCTGATGATGCAACAGTAACAATAATGTAAGTAAGAGACAAGAATCTTTACTCTAAACAATCCTTGTTTTGCACTTAGATGGGACGTATATAAAGGTGCATGTGCTGGATGTTGACAAGCCAAGATATCGAACGAGAAAAGGTGACATTGCCACTAATGTATTAAGAGTTTGTTCTCGAGATATGAGGCTCATATTTGTCTTATCGAGTTGGGAGGGTTCAGCATCAGACTCTAGAGTACTTCGAGATGCGATATATAGTCCACATGGGTTAAAAGTTCCAACAGGTAAGATTAATGTAGATTCCACGTAGTGTGGGTGTAAATCATCCTAAATTTGAATTATATTTTTTAATTATCTCCTATTTATTGTTTAGGTTATTATTACCTTGTGGATGCTAGTTACACAAATTGTGAGGGATTTCTTGCACTCTACAAAGGAATGAGATATCACGTATCGGAATGGAGAGAAGGATGTGCACCCTTGAACCATCGAGAATACTTTAACATGAAGCATGGATCAGCAAGAAACGTGGTGGAACGTTGTTTTGGACTTCTTAAGTTGTGTTGGGCAATCTTAAGGGGTCCATCGTTCTATCCAATACAAACACAATGCCGAATAATAACTTCTTGTCTTTTACACAACTTAATTAGGAGAGAGATGTCTATAGATCTAATGGAGCAAGAAATTTATTATGATCCCCTCATTGAGAACAATGTAGATCATGGCCCTATTGATACCATTGCCACATCCGACCAATGGTCTGCATGGAGGGATAATTTGGCTACTGAGTTGTTTAATAAGTGGATGGCAAATAGAGCAACGTAACATAAGTATTTGTTGATCATTTGAGTGTATTTAAAATAATTTTCATGTTATTATTAATTTTGTGAATTTTAGGACTATTTTTATGATATCTTCATGTGATTTCTTATTTTTAATTTTGTGTACATGTGTTTTTATTAAATTTAATTATTTCTTATATTAACTCATTTTAATAAACATTAAAATAAATTTTGTTTGAAATCCAATGCATGGCCCATACTTGTTCCAGACAATGGATTGGACTTTAGTCCAGTGCAGTCTAGCCCAATTTAATGTACCAAACAACTTATTAAAGTCCAACCCAATTCAAGCCAAAGCAATCCAACACTCCAAGCCCAATCCTAATTAGTCTAGTCTAGCCCCCCAAACATGACCCAAAGCTCTTCAACAGATATGTTAAAAATGAAACTGTTTGCAATGGAAAAGAAACAAATTAGTGTATAAAAAAACTCATGAAGAAAACCCGGACGGGTTGGACAAAAAATTTAAAATGATTAAAGTGTAACAAACAATAGTGCCCTGCTCGTGTAACATTTAATACATATAAACTCAACAGAAACACCTGCTTACCTTCACTTGTGCACCTTTCAACTCAATGAAATGAGTCTTCAAATGAGGAGGAATCTTTTCTAGGCCAGGAACAGATGTAGCAGCAGCCATCAAAGGCAACATGTGAGCAGTGGCGGATCCAGGATTGTTACTGACAGGACCCGATCCCAATTCCACTTTGGAATTCGAACCAAGCCCTGTGCGTGTCCGACACCTGGCAACTGTCGGGTAGAAATGCCAATTTTACCCTTCCTGTTGCAACTACGAATAAAACTTTCTTTAGACTCCTGCCGAAAATTCGGCAGAATCTCCCCTGTATTTTGACCAAACCCAAAATCTTTCACCTGTTAAACAAGCAAATAAATTCACCCAACTGCCAGAATATATCCAAACAACCAATCACCAGTTCAGGTTTCTCACTAAAACTAGATATCAGAGCATTTTCTAAAGTTTACAGAGTTTTAAGGACTTTTCCACAAAATTCTACATTACTTGGTGGCGCGGAAGCTAGGAATGGCCCGGTGGTGGAATCCAGTGCACTTCTACAGCCTGGGGGCGAAAAACAAGTTTGAAAATGTGAGTGGACCAAAAATAATATTCTCAAATCAATTTATAAACCTAATAACCCCCGTAGTCAAAATAAATATGTATGTAAATCTAAAGTTCATCGGTATTCAAATGTATAAAGCATTTAAAACGACAGGTATATGTGTATGTATATATATACAAATATGAAACGGCACGAATGTTAAGAAAACTGGTATAAAATTTTCTGAAAACAATAATTTCATAAAACACTGAAATTCCTTTAAAATTACCACCTGGAAGTACCCCTGTAATCCGTCAATTCCCCTGGCAGGTCTCGGACGACACGCAGTCTATCCGAGCCGCAAACTGGCGGAATCAGGGGACTATGGTCAGCCTGATCCGCCGGCAGGTCTCGATGACACCAAGTCAGCTCGAGCCGCTCTGGCAGAATGCAGGGGACCGTAGTCAGCCTAATCCGCAATCCTGGCAGGTCTCGGGGACACAGAGTCAGCCGAGCCGCAAATCCTGGCAGGTCTATGGACACCAAGTCTGTCGAGCCGCAAATCCTGGCACTCACGGTCCGAGCGTCCCCGAAACTCGTGAGGCAAAGTCAAGTGCACTGACGAAACTGAAATTAGACTAGATGTCCGTAGACATCGGTCCAACTGTGGGTAATCACCAAATAAAATGGGTACGTGGTGGTTTTAAAATAAAATACTTTTAGAAAAGTCTGTTCAATAACTGAAATCTAGAATCAAGCTGCTATCTCATCTGACATAAGCCTCAAACTCTGTTTTCTATATCTGTTTAGCATGCTTAACTAAGCAGCATAAAATTAGAGAACTGTTACTGTACTAATCATGCTCGGAAAGCATTTGCTAAAACTTATTCAAAATCAGATAATGAAATTTGCTCATATAAACTCATTTATAAAACTGAATTATATAAGATCAATATAAAATCATTTATGTTAACTCATGTATATAAATCATATATATAACTCATTTATATAAAATCATTTATGAAAGAAAGTCCACTCACTGTTGGTCTGAGTTAGCTGGACCCTTCGAAGGTCCCTCCTGTGGGTCGACTGAACCTCTGGTGCCTGATTATCCATAATAATAAATTAATAAACTCCTGAATAAAGAGAATTAAATTAAACACCCTGCCCCCGGCTCCTAGAAATACGTGCACTCGTTTTATTGTTACTCCTATGCCCACACTACCCTTCCAGACAATTAGAACGGCCGTAAGAGACCCGAAGCCTCACTAAGTGATAAACCACCAGACCGGCCGATCCGGGACCCATGGGGTCCACGATCTCCGATGGCCAATCTGGGCTTCTCTGAAGGTTCCTCATAGGGAAGGAACCATGTTCTGCGAATTTGGTCCGAAACGGACGGTCGGATTAGCCAAAATCGCGTTATCGCTTAAAATCCAAACCCTAGCACCAGGGTTCGCGATTTCTGAGTATCCGGGACTCCGATTCGCAATCCGTCGAATCCTACACGATCCTGGAATCATGTAGCAGGACATTTCCAAAATTCAGTGCGATCCAACGGTTTGACGACACTGCACCCAAGGATCGCGCGATATGGAAAATCCGTTCGGGGCTCAAACGGACTCCGAATCGAGATCCGCGAAATCCTACGCGCTCGTGACGACACGAGGATCACAAAACTGCACAGAGTCACTTCACCACCCTCGCCTACGTGCCGGCAAACGCGCGGGCAGATTCGGGTGTCCAAAGCGATTTTGAGTTGTCTGAAAAACTCGAAACCAAGACTCCAAACTCCTATCCTAGGTAAAACACCCCATTTGGAGTCACTTTTGTTCTTGGACATATCCCAAAAAGTGACCGGAAACGGCCGATCACGGCGGCCAATGTTTCGGCCGGATTTCAAGTCGAAAATCGAACGTTCTAGAGCTAAAATCGATCGAAACTCATACATCCATCAGCTAGAACACGAAAAATAGCTGAGAAACCATACCTTACTCGATCGATTTGGTGGAGAATTGAGGGAGAACGAGGAGCTCAAAGTTCAAACTGGAAAATCGGCAAAAATGGCATATTCCGGCGAGCTCCGGCCACGGCAAGGGCGGCGACGGGTCAGGAAATGACGGCGGGTGAGTGGTGGTCAGTTTGGTACCAACGGCGGAGATCGGCTCCATCTGTGGCGGCCGGGACGACATCGAGAAGGAGGAGAGGTCGACTGCTCGCGCCGGATCGGGAGGAGAGAGAAGAAGGAAAGGGATAAAAATATGACTTTTTGACCAAATTACCATTTTGCTCTTCGCGGTATTTTGATCGTATTTTCTTCGTTACAACTCCGATTCGGGTCTACTCCGTGTCTTCGGACTCGTTTCGCCGTGCTCTACGCAACAGTGCAAGCGGAATTGCCAAATTCTTTCTCGATCAAAAAGTCAACTTTTTCTCTATTAAATAATGCGAGGGCAAAATTGTCTTTTTGCTAGAAGATATTAATCCTTTTTTTTAGATATTTTGTTTTTTTAGATATTTTGTTTTGGGTTATTACAATCTACCCCCCTTATAAAAATTTCGTCCTCGAAATTTACATCCCTGTCATTCAAAGAGAGGGGAGGACTGCTCCTGTATCTGCAACTCGGGTTACTACACCGCATATATTACTGAAAGCTAAACACTTCCCATTCCAAAATCTGAACTACTTGTTTCCCTCACATTCTATAATCTCATTGGGGCCGATATAGCTAGGATTTGGCTCCCTTGCTTCCTTAAATCTCACTTTGTCTTCCTAAGGCGATAAATGTTGAAGAATACCCTACTGAAGATCTTTCTTCTAGTATCTGCATAACTCCTTATCAATACTGGGTCACTTGAACCTTTCTCTGACTAATCCAATAAGGTTCTTTATTTCCTTCAACACTTTCAGATATCAGTAAACTTTGCTTGCCATTCCATCTTCATACTTGGGTGGTCTATGTTATGTCCCGTATAAGATATCTATTGGAAACATCTCAGTTATATATTCCAATGGCAATTCTTAGATTCGTAATCCGAGGAAGTCTGACAACTATCATTTGAGGCACACTCTCAAAGTGGTAACTTCTCACCCCAATCACTCCGAAATTGCAGGATACCACGTCTCAACAACCCTTCTAAAGTTTGAATCCTTCTCTTAAGCTGATCATCTGTCTGGGGTAAATTGCAGCATTAAACTGTAATCAGGTTCCAAAAGCTTCTTTTAGCTGAGTTCAACCAGAACGTAACTTGGGTTTATTGATCTAAAACCATAGGGCCTGGTATTCCATAAAGTCTCAAGATCTTATCTGTAAAACTCTTTGCCGGTTTGTTCAACTATACTTGGCTCTCACAGGCAGAAATTAAACAAGCTTGCTGAATCAATCCCGAATTTCCTACACTCCATTCTGCTTTCTCTGTGCTCAAGAAGGTTAAACACAAAAATCCGTTGTAAGTTATTCCCGCTTCCTTTCAGAAATCGAAAATGGTTGCAAGAACCTCGATGATTTCTGTTGCTCAGCTATCACTTACTGACAAACTGCACTGTTTCTTTCATCATAAGAAGCCACCTCTATTTTGAAACTCCACTTTCCATATCATATGATTCAACTTTTCTCGTAGGAGTCACTCAAGATCCTGAAAGTATCCTACGAATATTTAAGTTCGTAGCACTGATCTTCCCTGAAAAGTAGCTAACAGTGCTTCCGGATTATCCATATCCTACTCAATTTTGTCCTACCACCACTGATAACTATCTCTCTCGGAGATAAGCTACTGTTCTTGCGAATTTCGTACTTACTTTGTCGTAGATGGTATTCAGCGATGTAGTCTACTCTTTTTGTTAGCTCTGACCATTTTCTCTGCCTCAATTTTATCTCCTCCTGTATACGGACATATGGTAATCCTTTGTAATCTGTAAAGATCGAGCATACTTCCTCATAAAAATACTGTCACTAACTTACTAAACCAAAATTACTGTCACCCGTTCCAAATCATGAATAAAATACTTCGATTTATGCTTCTTCAGTTGTTGAGACGCATAAGCGCTCACTCCATCATACTGTATCAGCGTAAACCTCAATTCTTGTTACAAAACAACAATGTAGTTCACGAAGTTCCCATTAACCTCCTGAAGTACTGAAGGTAAGTAGTGGTTGGCTTGTTCTTGAGTTTAACATAATTCTCTTAACACTTGTCTGACCACGTCACTTTAACGTCTTTCTTTGCCCAATAAATGAGCGGTGTCGCCATGGTAGATAACTTTTCCACGGAGCGACAGTAATAATCGGTTTACTTAGAAACTCTGTATCTCAGTCGCACTAATCGGCCGTATCCAAATTTACTACTGCTTCAATCCTCTGAGGATCAACAAAATATCTTCAGCAGAAATCATGTGTCCCAGGAAACTCACTCTGACAACCCAACATGAACACTTGCTGAGTTTAGCATAAAGTTACTGCCTTTTCAGAATCCACAACCCAACGTTCAACCCCTTCATATGTGCCTTTTGTCTCTTAGAATACACCAAAATGTCATCTAGGCACACAGTCACGAAACGATTTCACTACTGCCCAAACACTCTGTTCAAAGGGGTCCAGAATACAACTGGCACATTCCTTAATTCTCTATATCATGACCAGGAACTCAGAGTGCCCTTACCTCATTCAACACGCTGTTTTAGGTTCATACTCCTTTTTAACTCGTAACTGAAGTTATCCAGACCTCAGATCACTTTTTAGAAAATCCCTTGGCTCCTTTTTGCTTATTATACAATGCCTTACCACGAGACCATGGACATCTATTTCCGTACTGTGATCTTGTCCAACTATCTTGAGTCCATGCATAACCTCATGATGACATCTCCTTCCTTAACTAACACCAGAGTCCTTCAATGAGAAAAACTATACTGAATAAATCTCTTCGCTATCAATTCCTGTAATTGAGTCTTTACCTTCTTCAACTTGCTGGTATCATTCTGTTCTTTACCCAAGAAATAGACTTCATTTCTGGAGCAAGCTCAAGAATAAACCCAATCTCCCAATGAAAAAGTAACTTTGCGATACAGTATCTGGTCAATCGATCTTACCCTAAGATGACATCCAATCATCCATGCCGAAGGGGATCCAATCTATAACTACAGTAGGTAAGGCATATGCTTCCTGCCGAGACATGTTACACCGTTTATCTGTGGCCCTGAAACTTCCACCACGTCCCATCGGCTGACTGCTGCCTCAACTAGCCACACTGATCTGGGCCTACCTGCTGGACCAAACCTCCACATTGTGGTATCTCTTGTAATCTACCTTGCATATTTGTCTCAATGCAGCAGTGATCTCTCTATGTTTAAGGAACAGCAGTAATCCCCTTCTTTTTTTTTTTAAAGATCTAGACTGTCCATAAGAATCTCCTCCAGTAGTACTCCACTGGCAGGGCCCGGAACGGTACCCACTATACCTGGCGCATTAGGGCGACTTCTCCTGTTAAATCCTGACAACAACTATCTTCTACTATTTCTGGCTACACCATCCCCAGAACGATTTCCAATACTACTATCCTGGCTGGTACCTTCCTTGGAACTAAATCCAGACCTCCATACGTGCGGCCATTTTGTGACCTGGAACTGTAATCACCACTGTACTTACCTCTCTTAAATTCTTCCTGATTAGTATTACCTATATCCAAATACTGTGCACAGAGTGCACCCCCTGGTCTGCCCATTATCTGGCTGGGCAAACATCACCATGTCACCAAAGTTGATCAACCACTAATGAATCTCAATGCCTCGGATGAAGGCCTTTAACCTCATCGTAACAAGGTGCTACCTCTTACTTCCATTCTCGGCTAGTAGAAAACAATACGTGAAACCTTTTTCTCGTATTCTGATCCAGTCATTATCCCCTTATCCAGCTGTAAAAGCTCCTGTATCCACACATTCTATAGACTTGTGGATAGTACTCACTCTCCAATGTGGCTTTAAAATACTTGTCACGTACTAGTTAAAGGATCCTGATATCACCTCTTAACCGAGTCCCACCAATACCCTACTATTCTGTGGAGCTACTACGAACTCCCTAATTTGCTCTATTCCTTTCAATTTATTCTTCCTTTACTACTGGGTACCACCCTTATCCAAATTTATAGCCATCAATCCTCTTTGCTTGATCCACCTATCTCACGGACGGATCTCTGACTGACTAAAGCCCGAGCTAACAACTCCAAGGTCTACTGGACATTTGGATCTCCCTGCCTACTAGATACAGTAGATACGGCTCCTGACGAGCCTCTAACAAAAAAAATTACTATACCGGTTCAGAATCCGGTGCACTTCCTGTCCGACCTGGGAATCTCATCCTCTTACGTCGGGATATTTGTCTAATTTCCCTACGGACACCACCACCATTTGGGCCCAACTTGAAAAGAAAACGAGGATGCACAGAGTGCAAGGTCTACAGGAAGTACAACCTATGCTCTGATACCAAATTGACAGGACCCGATCCCAATTCCACTTTGGAATTCGAACCAAGCCCTGTGCGTGTCCGACACCTGGCAACTGTCGGGTAGAAATGCCAATTTTACCCTTCCTGTTACAACTACGAATAAAACTTTCTTTAGACTCCTGCCGAAAATTCGGCAGAGTCTCCCCTGTATTTTGACCAAACCCAAAATCTTTCACCTGTTAAACAAGCAATTAAATTCACCCAACTGCCAGAATATATCCAAACAACCAATCACCAGTTCAGGTTTCTCACTAAAACTAGCTATCAGAGCATTTTCTAAAGTTTACAGAGTTTTTAGGAATTTTCCACAAAATTCTACGTTACTTGGTGGCGCGGAAGCTAGGAATAGCCCGGTGGTGGAATCCAGCGCACGTCTATAGCCTGGGGGCGATTTTGAGTTGTTGGAAAAACTCGAAACCAAGACTCCAAACTCCTATCCTAGGTAAAACACCCCATTTGTAGTCACTTTTGTTCTTGGACATATCCTAAAAAGTGACCGGAAACGGCCGACCACGGCGGCCGAAGTTTCGGCCGGATTTCAAGTCGAAAATCGAACGTTCTAGAGCTAAAATCGATCGAAACCCATACATCCATCAGCTAGAACACGAAAAATAGCTGAGAAACCATACCTTACTCGATCGATTTGGTGGAGAATTGAGGGAGAACGAGGAGCTCAAAGTTCAAACTAGAAAATCGGCAAAAATGGCAGATTCCGGCGAGCTCCGGCCACGGCAAGGGCGGCGACGGGTCAGGAAATGATGGCGGGGGAGTGGTGGTCAGTTTGGTACCAACGGCGGAGATCGGCTCCACCTGTGGCGGCCGGGACGACGTCGACTGCTCGCTCGGGATCGGGAGGAGAGAGAGGAGAGAGAAGGAGGAAAGGGATAAAAATCTGACTTTTTGACCAAATTACCATTTTTCCCTTCACGGTATTTTGATCATATTTTCTTCGTTACAACTCCGATTCGGGTCTACTCCGTGTCTACGGACTCGTTTCGCCGTGCTCTATGCAACGGAGCAAGCGGAATTGCCAAATTCTTTCTCGATCCAAAAGTTAACTTTTTCTCTATTAAATAATGCGAGGGCAAAATTGTCTTTTTGCTAGAAGATATTAATCCTTCTTTTTAGATATTTTGTTACTTTTTAGATATTTTGTTTTGGGTTATTACAGTTACTCTATGGGGTCATAGTGTTAAAGTTCCGATTTTCTTTTTAAGATGAAACAATGCAAAAATAAAAAACTAAAAACACACCAAACTTATTCCATTTAATAAAAACATCATTCAATAAATCAAGCTCATATATGTATTATGTAACCCAAATAACAAAATACCTTGAATATTACAAAAAAGAGGGAACACAATGGGTGTTGAACCATTGACCTTAAAGTCCTTTTCAATTCACAAACCACTGTGGCATATGATATCTTTATATTATTGATGTATAATTTTAATATTTATAGGTGTACCTAACAGAATTAAAAAAATACTTAAAAAAACCCTAACAAAATATTATTTTTATTAAAATTTGTGTCGGCTTCTTCCTACCCCTCTCTCTTTTCTTCTCCCTCTGGTTTTCTTCTCTCTCTCTCTCTCTCTCTCTCTCTCTCTCTCTCTCTTCTTCTCCCTATTTCTTCTCCCTAGCAGCTTGCATTCTCTTCTCCATGGGGTCATCTCCCATGGCTGCCAAGAGAAACCAAGGACCTCCAAGCCATTTCCAGGGCTGCCACGGGGTCGTCTGATTCGCCATTGCATGTGAGGAATATTGGTCTGCACTAGTCGACTACACAAATGAAACAAAAACTGTCATGATCCGACTCCCTTAGTCTTAGGGAAACAAGAACCGTGAGTAATCTCACATCGCTCAGGGAGGGAAAGGTGAAGTGCCTTATATGTGTGGGCACTTCTCTTCCTAGCAAGAGGCTTTTTGGGCAAGATATCATTAGCTTGAGCCCAAGAATAAAACTGTGAGGGAGGATGCCCAAAACGGACAATATCTTGCTAGGGGAGTCGAGACGTGACAAATAGTATCAGAGCTGGACCCCGACCGGAAATGTGCCAGCGAGGACCCTGGGCCCCAAAGGGGGTGGATTGTAAGACCCGTGTCTTGGGGAAACAAGAACGGTGAGTAATCCCACATCGCTCGGGGAGGGAAAGGTGAAGTGCCTTATATGTGTGGGCACTTCTCTTCCTAGTAAGAGACCTTTTGGGCAAGATAGTATTAGCTTGAGCCCAAGAACAAAACCCTGAGGGAGGAGGCCCAAAGTGGACAATATCTTGCTAGGGGAGTTGGGTCGTGACAAAAACATAACCACCATGGGACTCTCGGTAAAGCTTAAGGAAAATTGAAATTGGTTGAAAAATTCATGATCTTGAAGCCAAACCTCTTCTGTCGCTGCGACAAATGAAGGTATCATCATCAATTTAGCCAAAAAGCTCCAAACTATGTAACAACAAAGCCATGGAATTGAATTGAAATGAATTAGAATAGTATCGGAAGATTTACCCTTCAGATAGGCTACACGCATGATTTTATTACCTAAACATTGTGCTATGCACATGATTTTATTTTTATGATCACAAAAATGATACTTGGTGAAGCATAACGTTTGCATTAATCGTAAATGAGTTAAAATACAATTCATTTCGTGGCCAAGTATGAATACGAATAAATTTTTTTTTGTACAAACGATATTTTACTTTAATTTAATCTAAACTACAAGGAGGGAGATTCGAACTAGGGTGCATAGTGCAGAGCACGTTCACTTTAGCCAACTTGACTAAGTTCATATCTATTCATGTGTGTGAATACACACACACAACAAGCTTGCACTTTTAATTTTCTTACTCAAATATAAGTGTCAATTCCATTGCATCAATCTCTAATATATATATATATATAGACACACACACACACAACAAGCTTGCGCTTTTAATTTTAAGTTGGCCTTCACTCTTCCAACATCTCTTTTAGCTATATGACGTGAGAGAGGTCTTGTATTTTGGTCAATTTGAATCGGAATGCGAAGGAAATGGGGCATAGAAGCAATTGGGCTGGACCCTAAATTTTGGAATTTGACTGACTATTGGGGTTTGTATTTTGGGTGCACCCGAAGTCCAAAAATAGAAAGGCAGCATCTGTAGAAATATGTAACCGACTTTAAAATGGACACAAATCTGAAAATTAATACAAATAAATACGACTTCGTCCAAAAAAATAAAATAAATACAAATAAATACGACACTCAAATACATACTAATACGAACAACAACCAAAAAAAACATGCACGTCCTCTTCGCAAGGTTCCCTTCAACCTTTCTTTCTCATTCGCACACACTTTTTCTCCCTCCCCCCTCCTACCTCCATCTCTATCTCTCTTCTCTCTTCTCCTCCGATCTGAATTTCTTAGTGTACTGCAGCCACTCCCATATGAATACTAAATGGAAGACGTAGATGATGATATGGATGACGAGTTTCCTGGTAGAGAAATGGGCTACTCAGATTCTGATGTTGATGAATATGACTACTTGGTTTGTGACATACCTATATGCTTTATGAGATATATGACATATTCACAGCTTCAGTAGATATTGTTATTTATAATCTTACTTCCCTTTATGATATGGGTCTGTGTTCACATTATTAGAATTTTTTATGGGTGTCGTATGTTTCAAGTTTCTCTGTGGTTAGTTTTGTTAATAAATATGAATAATTCTATGGACCTCATGCAGAATAGCAAAGCAGCTGATACAACTGCTGCTCAAGCAAGAGAAGGAAAAGACATCCAAGGTATTCCTTGGGATAGACTTGGCATTACTAGAGAAAAATACCGGCGAACTAGGTTAGAACAATACAAGAATTATGAAAACATTCCTAATTCCGGAGAAGGGTCAGATAAGGTAAAGATTACTGTTTCCATTTTCTTTTAGACGTTATCAAATTTATTCAGTGATGTGGAAGTGTCAGTTTCGACTACTAAGAGTAACTTGATCGGGATTCTTTTCTCTTTGGCAAAACGGATGGCAAAGATACAAAAGAAGGATCTTTATATTATGAGTTCAGAAGAAATGCTAGAACAGTGAAATCAATCATTCTTCATTTCCAGGTCTGCCTTATTGGCTATTTTCTGCATATTGTGAATCTTTCGATGAATTTTTGTCACGCGACAACAACAGCTATATTCTACCTCATTGATTGATTACTTACTAGGTTAACAGATAAGCCAATCATAACTTTGATAGAGAGTATAAAATGCCTACTGATGAGTAGAATAACATTTAGGATGATGGATTTGTTAATATATACAGACCATTATCTTATATATTTATTCAATCATCAGTGTAATAAGGCTTATAGAAATGCAGAGAGATTGGCTAGATGAAAGAGGAGAGAATTTCAGAGAGAGAGATTGGAGAAGAAACTAGCTAAGATTATTAGTTCAGGTCCAATATGACATGTATATATTGTGCTCTGACAAAACCGTTAGGAATGGAATATTCCTTATTACATCATTCAATCCTAGCCACTCAAATAACTACCCTATGAGATAAAGACAAGTGGCACAAGACTATTACATTCTTTCTGCTGCATACTTGGACTGTGATCCAAAGCTGCCTTTTAAGCTAAGAATAGAAACTTCTTTGTTCTAATTACATTTCGGCAATCACACTTATAAACCAACACTTCCTTCTAAGTGTTGTGCTGAAATGACTCCTACAGCTTTCCTCAGGTATTCAAAACGATCTCTTGCCAAAGGCTTGGTGAAAATGTCAGCAAGTTGCTCTTCAGTTTTGTAATATAGTAGATCAATCTCACCATCTTGAAGTGCATCTCGAATGAAATGAAGCCTTTGATTGATATGTCTGGTTTATGATGATGAACTGGATTCTTCGATATAGCAATAGCTGAAGTATTATCACATAGCAATTTAGTTGGTTCTACTTGCTCTTCCCCAAAGTCTGATAATACAAACCTCAGCCAAATAGCTTGTGTAGTAGCTTCTGCTGCACTCATATACTCAGCCTATGCAGTTGAAAGAGCAACACTGCTTTGCTTGATTGAAGCCCAAGAAAACACACCTGATCCCAAATTAAATGCATAGCCAGATGTGCTTCTCATGTCATCCTCACTTCCACTCCAATCACTATCACAGTAACCTATTAGCACTGCCCCTTTTCCCTTTTCATACGCAATTCCATAATTCATAGTACCTTGAATGTATCTCAGCACCCTCTTTGCTGTTCTCATGTGCTTCTTGGTTGGATTATGCATGAATCTAGCCAAGAGGCTTGCTGCAAACATGATATCTAGTCTGGTTGCAGTCAGGTAGAGCAAGCTCCCTACCATTTGCCTATACAAAGTTTCATCTGCTAGATCACTTCCATCCATTTTTGACAATTTTTCATTCACAGCCAGTGGTGTTGCAACAGACTTGCAATCCTTGAGTCCAAACTTGTCAAGCAAAGTCTTTGCATACTTCTTCTGGTGTAAGAAGATGCAGGTATCAGTTTGTAGAACTCCAAGGCCAAGGAAGTGATGAAGCAATCCTAGGTCAATCATCTCATATTGCCTCATCATCTCATTCTTGAATTCAGCCATCATTTCTTTTGAGCTCCCTGTGTAGATAATATCATCTACATATAGTGACACAATGAGAATACCACTTGTAGACATCTTAGTGTACAATGTAGCTTCACTTGGACTCCTATAAAAACCAGTTTTAGTAAAGTAGGAATTTATCTCTTCATACCAAGCTCTTGGAGCTTGTTTCAAACCATATAAGGCCTTTTTAAGCCTATACACCTTATCTTCACTTCCTTGTATAACAAAACCAGATGGTTGATCCACATACACTTCTTCTTTTAGCACTCCATTAAGAAATTCTGACTTTACATCCAACTGAAATAGCCTCCAATTTCTCTGTGTAGCTAAAGCCACCGAGGTTCTCACAGTATCAAGTCTTGCCACTGGTGCAAAGGTCTCATTGAAGTCTATTCCAGGCTTCTGAGAATAACCCTTTGCCACCAGCCGTGCCTTGTTCTTCTGCACAGATCCATCCAAGTTCAGTTTTGTCTTATAGACCCATTTAACACCAATAATTGGTTTGTCATATGGTCTATTCACAAGTTCCCAAGTATTATTTTTGTTTATCATCAGAATTTCATCTTCCATAGCTTTCTTCCAGGAATCATCCTTTGCTGCTTCTTCAAAACTCTCTGGTTCTATGATGCACATATTGCATTTCTCATAGATTTTTGCAATGCTTTTGTATTTGCTAGGTGTGTGATCAAAATCCTGGGAGCTTGGCATTCTTTCTTGATCACTAGATTCAATAGTAGTGCCAAATATTTCACCTTCTTCACCTTGTACTTCAGGATTACTGCTGTTTTCTTCTTGTCCTTGCTTACTTGCAGTTATTTCAGCAATTGGAATCTTCACACTTCTTTCTTTCTGTGTATTCCAATCCCAACATGCATCTTCATTGAACACAACATCTCTAGACACAATTATCTTTCCAGTTTCAAGACTATAAAGTCTATCCCCCTTTTCACAGCTTCCATAGCCTAAGAAAATACACCTCTTGCTTGTCAAATCCAGCTTCTGCCTTTGTTGACTCGGAATATGAGCATAGCACAATGAACCAAACACTTTCAGATGCTTAACTCCAGGCTTTCTTCCACTATAAGCTTCAAATGGTGTTCTCTTATTCAAAGCTTTGGTTGGACACCTATTCAAAATATAAACTGATGTATTAACTACTTCAGCCCAAAAATCAAGAGGGATCTTCTTCTCTAGTAACAAACACTTTGCCATTTCCATAATAGTTCTGTTCTTTCTCTCTGCTACACCATTTTGCTGTGGTGTATATGGAGTTGTTAGCTGCCTTTCTATGCCTATATCTTGCACAGAACCTATCAAATTCCACTGAGGTGTATTCTCCTCCTCGATCACTTCTAAGCTTCTTTAATTTATAGCCACTCTGCAATTCCACAGTAGCTTTGAATCTCTTGAATACACTCAGTGTCTCAGACTTTTGTCTTAAGAAATAAACCCAGCACATTCTTGTGTTATCATCTATGAAAGTGAGAAAGTATCGATTTCCAGCTTTTGTAGTTGTTTGCATTGGACCACAAATATCACTGTGTACAAGCTCTAGAGGAGTTGATGCTCTGATAGTAGCTTCCTTTGGAAATGACTCTCTGCACTGTTTGCCTAGAATACAACCCTCACATACTTTTGTAACAGCTGTAATTTCTGGCAATCCCACAACCATTTCTTGCTCTTGTAGTAATTTCAGACTACTCATATTTAGATGCCCCAGTCTTCTATGCCATATTGCAGTAGAGTGACAAACACTTGCCTTGTAGGCAAGATGTATTTCAGCCTGCAATTTCATTGGAAAACTTCGATTTCCTCTCATTTGTATCCTTGCAATCAAATTGGAATAAGAACTGTCATTGTAAATCTCCATCTTGTGATCTCCAAACACAAAGTAATAGCCATGCTCTATCATCTGGCCCACACTGAGTAAGTTTTCTTTCAAACCAGGTACAACCATAACTTCTTTGATGTAGTTCTTGCCCACTTTGGTTTCAA
>NW_023010010.1:0-7919 GCF_902201215.1 Prunus dulcis | reverse complement strand
GAGGAAGAGTTTCAAGTGCCAAAGGCCCGGGGGCGGGATAGATAGGGGCTGGGGATTGTTCCCAATCTTCCAGCGTCTCAGTGTGGCGAGTTGGCCAGTTCTCTGAATTATAGAATTCCCAACTATCTGAGTCCCCGACACCTTCTCCGTTAGGTACGCGGACGGGGGCTGGCGATGGGCCCAGGTGTGCCACCCGTGGGTCCTCGAGGTTGACAGGGATAGGGATCGGCCTTGGCTGACGGTCCGAGATGCGATCCCGGCAATCTTGGTAGATCCTGACTGGCTCATGGGGCCGGTCCTTCGGTGGGGGAACGCAAAGGGGTCGTGACTGGGGTTGCTCCGGATGAAGGTGGTCTTTACCCTTGCGGAGCCTAGATTGGGCCGGGGCGCTGTGGCTGGAATGTGCTGGCTGGTTCGGCTGAGTATGCCCAACGTTCTGGGTCAGGTCTTGTTGGGCATCCTGGGCGCGAGTCCTCTCTTGGTTCCGCTTTAGAGCACGAAAGTCATGCTCTAGCTCAGCATTCCGGCTATGAAGATGCTCGTACTTCTCCGACATCTTAGTCATACTATCACGGAGGCGCTCCACTTCTGCCTGGAGAGAGGCGTCTCCCGGAGATTTCCTTCGGGAAGTACCCTCGCGGGGGGTCTGGTGCTGGGTATCGCGGCTATCCTCGGTCGGCATAGCAGAATGTGGGGTGAAGAAGAGGCGACGGGGCCTGAGGGGTGAAGGAGCCAGCTGGGCTGATAGAGAAAGAAGGGATTCAAGTGTCGAATTCCCACAGACGGCGCCAAACTGTTGATGCTCAAAATGGCCCGGCCAATATTGAGTCCAACTTAGTGATTAGATGTGCTGGGTCTTCAGCAGGGAAGAGGGCTGAGGCCCTTGGTGAAATGGGTTGGTGAGAGACCTGCAGAAGGTAAAAAGGGGAGAAGCAACCGTTAAGCTTCGGACACCGGTGTGGTGCCGGCCGAAGGCTCTCCGATGCCTAAGTCAGTTACGGGTAGTAATTCTGGCAGAGTAACAGTGAAAGTAGGGGAATGGTTCTTGGTTTTACCTGGGTACTGTTCCCTATTTATAGGGAAGTGAAAGTGGGAGCTTTGCACAAAGTTCCAATGTGGGACTTTGTGCAAGCCGTTGTGGTGGCGACACGTGTCCTGGAGATTAGGTTTGGCAGCTGAGAGCTTCGGCAGGTGTCTGGCACCTCGGAAGTGTGTCTTCCTTCGGCATGGAAGAAGGCGTGGCTGCCTTGGTGCTAGTCGCTTTGGTGCTGGGTCTGCTCGGTTCATTATGGTGTAAACAAATAGAATTGTAGAAAAAGGATAACCAACGACCACATTCGTTGTACTTTATCTTTCCATTTTTGTGGATGTTGAGTAGTCGCCGACTTGGACATCTTTAGCTGACTTTCCCCCCATAGACATTTTTGTCGTTGTTCAGCTCATTTCTCTAACCAAAAAAGCACACCAACACCATATATATATTAATACTAAAAGCTTCACATATACACAGAGAGAGAGAGAGAGAGAGAGAGAGAAGATGAGCATAGAAGGGAAGGTGGTGTGTGTAACCGGAGCGTCTGGTTTCATAGCATCATGGCTGGTGAAGCTCTTATTACAACGCGGTTACATTGTCAAAGCCACAGTTCGTGACCCAAGTCAGTATATATATCATTCCCTAATCTTTTCTTTCTTCTTTTTTCTTCATTAAAATTTGCTCATATAATAATTTGCACTTTTTAAATAACATATAGTATTCATGATTCTTCAAATCAAGGTATATATTAACTACGGGTGCATGTTGGAAAGAATATTTCCATTTTGGCATCACATACAATTGGATATGAAATTTTAAATTGTGAATAAACTTATGATTCCAAACAAACGAAAAAACAAAAAAACTTATATTCAAATTGAAACTTGGAAAGTATCCAAGAACTTTTTTTGTGTGGATAAACTGGAAGGGATAAATCCCGAACACAACAACAACTAAAAATAATCCGAACAAACTAATCTAGCTTTGGCTACACCAAGAATATCATCAAGGAGAAGAGAACCAATTCACAAGAGATTTGCGGTGCATGTAACAGTAAGAGTACATAACATGTGAACGTGGTGTTAGAAGTTAAGTCAAATTATTACACTTAGTGAATAGTGACCTTTCTAATTAACATCTAACTCTTATAAATCTTAAATGGTGAACTCTAAACTTAGTAAATGTGTTGAGTTTTCTGTTGACGTACTGTCACAAGATAGGTTACACTTATACCATATTCTCTACCACACAATATAGAGAGGAATTTTGATATTCCTCATTCTTTTTATTTCTTTATTTCTATCTCTCTCCTTAATTTGAGGTAAATGGAAAAAAAGGAATACGTAAATTATTGTCCACAAATGCATACTACATTGTGGATTCTATCTCATTGTGTTGTGACTAGAGGTGTCAAACGGACCCAATCAGGTTGTGCACGGTACGAGGCCGACCTAATTAACTATGGCCTAACACGACACGAGCCCAATCAAAGTCGAGTCTGACACTGGCCAACTCAATGAATCGGCTCATTAAATCCCCGTATATTATATTATATTTTTTTTAAAGAAAAATAGAACATCATAATATTAAATTTGTGCCCATTTTTTAAATAACATATGTTAAAAATTAATTATTTCTTTATAAATTAAATAATGACTTTGTTTTTTTAAATTTCAATATTTTAAACCAAAACAATAGTCTAGCCCTTGGGGCATATTTGAGTTTTTGAAGTTTCAATTTTAATGTAATATATAAGCTAATGTTTTTTTTTTATAAATAGAGATGCTTGGCTCGGCCTGTTTACTAAAGCCCAGTTTGGGATTGCTGTCATTTCTTTAAAAAGGTTACTTCTGTTGTACTTTAAAATAATTAGCTGTAAAGTAAAGTATGTTCATATTTGGTAAACAATATTTTTAAAGTGCTGTTAGTGCAAAAAATAATGTCAAAACTATTTGGTAAATTTTAATATAAAACGATTAAAACTGTGAATAATGACTAAATTAGACATTTATAAGTGTTATGTGCTAATCATTTGGTGGTAGTGGTGGTGGTGGAGTGAAGGTGGTGGTGAAAGAGATGGAGGTGAAGGTGATGGTGGTGATAAAGGTGAAGTTGGTGGTTGTGGTAGTGGTGGTGGTGGTGGGGATGGCGATTATGGAGGTGGATGTGGTGGTGACGTTAGCAGTGTTGTGGTGGTGGTGGTGGTGGCGGAGGATGAGGAGGAGGAGGATGTGGTGGTGGGAATGACGGTGGTTGTGGATGTGGTGGTGGTGGTGGTGGAGTTGGATATGGAAGTAGAGGTAGTGTCATTTTTTAAAATGAATTATGGTATGTTGTGAATTTAAAATTTTCATTAAATGCTCATCGCTACTTCTTTTGAAAGCAGCTTTGAAAAGCAACCCAGAGCCTGTTTTTGAAAGCTAATGTCAAATGGCCACTACTTTTAAAATAATCAAGATATTTTATTTTTATCAAACACCTTAAAATGTTAACTTTAAAGTGAAGCATATTTTGGCCCCCAAAAAAAAAAAAAGCAATTCCAAACGGGACCTAAGTGGGTTGGCTCGAAGTCCTAATGCCCGACTTTAAAAGAGACGGGTCGACCCGTTTGACACCTCTACTCTAAGCAACCTACATCCATGTTCCTATTACATAATGTTGGCATATGTCTATACTTGTGCCATAAGCACTTAAGCTTCTTCAGACCAACCAAACTACAAATTGAATATCATAGAAGCCAGCGACCAGCAGAAGCAAAAAATAATAAAAATAATAAAAATCTTGGCCTATAATGGTATATGGAATGAACAACTGGATTCATAATGCTTTCGGGTATCACCAACACAACATATAGGTAAGTGATCATTGCCAATATGATAGTGAAACACATAGCGGTTGACAAGAGCCACATAAATAAAATATGCTTTAGATAGGATCCGCTAGCAAGCAGAAGGGTTACTGTCATAGAAGCAAGAGAAAGACTTCTGATGATCAGGGTGCATAGCCTAACACTACAGTTCCAACATAACATGGTTTTTCTTAGGAGCAACACACATCTCCTCGAATGTTATGGCTACAAGGGTATACTAATGCAATACTTTTCAAGCTGTAATACTCTTGTAGCCATAGCCATCATCGTGTCTTTTGTTCTACCCTCGTCGTTTTCTGGTCGTCTTTTTCCCTTTTTGTAGTAGTGTATCATTAAAATTTGGTTGAAGTGGTCATCATCGACCGAACTAAAAATAATTAAGCTCACGTAATCAAAGTATATAAAAGGCTGACGTACCATGACTTCCAACTATAAATCTTAATGTGATGAGAGGAGAAGGATGAGCAAGAAAGGAAGGTGGTGTGTGTAACAAGAGCATCTAGTTTCATCGTATCATGGCCTATCAAGCTCTTGCTAGAATGAGCTTATATTGTCAGTATACATATATATTACATATTTCTTTATCGTTGGATTGTATGTATGTTGCATATTAAATCTACCAACACATTTAATAAATGCAATCCAACATCAGGGATTAGAAATATGTAATCAATTATTAACTTAAATACTTATTAGAGAATAATCATATATACATATACTATACTTCATTTCTTCTCCCTTTCTCTCCCTGAACTTGGTATCAAACTAATTACCAGCTTGCTAATCATTTCTTTTTCAATTTTATCTTTTTTACAGTTTTCTTTTTTCTTTTTTCTTTTTTTCTTTCTTTTTTTTTTTATTTAAAAGTACTGAGAACGTGTTCGGTAACTTTTTTTTTCTTCAATGATTTTCATTTTCAACTTCTTTGTTTTGATCACATCAACAAAAACTTGTGAGTTTCGGTTGTTGTTTTCATTTGTAATCATGTTATTAATGTTAGACAATTATGAATATGGACTAATCTTGCAACACATATCATCATCTAAATGTCTCTAACAAGTACCATGATAGAAAACCATTAGGTTCCAAAAACTTGAGCTATCAGGGAAATGAGAGTGAACAATATTGTAGATCAAGCCAACAGTGTACAAGTTTTTTTCTCCACGCTCGTGACCAGCATAGATAGAGAGTGGCTAAGAACTTCTTATCTCGGCCATCCATTAGAAGTATTAGTGAGTTCAATATGTACCATACATGCAATTCAATGGCTGAGATTATAAATATTTAACTACCTTTAACATAAAATCCCTAATGGACCTAGTGTTGGCTAAGAACTTCTTATCTCGGCCATGCATTAGAAGTGTTAGTGAGTTCAATATGTACCATACATGCAATTCAATGGCTGAGATTATAAATTCTTAACTACCTTTAACATAAAATCCTTAATGGACCATCTCCCGATTATATTTATGTCAAAAACGTGGTTTTAAAATGTTTTGAGTTAATATTTTTACCATTAGGATACTTTTACTGTAAAGATAATAAGGTTAGAAAAGAACTTTGGATATAAACACAGTATCATCACCCAATAAAAATAAATAAATGAAGCATATGTATGGAGGGGCCCTTTTGATGAACTAATTACTTTTGCATTTATGCCTGTGATGCCACAGATGACTCAAAGAAAACAGAACATTTATTGGCACTTGATGGGGCAAAAGAAAGGCTGCATTTGTTCCAAGCAGATTTGATAGAAGAAGGATCTTTTGACGCTGCAGTTGATGGATGTGAAGGTGTTTTTCATACAGCATCCCCTGTTCTATTTTCAGCCAATAACCCTCAGGTACTGTAGCATTCATCCCTTTACTTTCATTTCTGATGGAGTTCACAACTGAAATGGTTCTTTTGTCTACAAAATCTCAGGCGGAATTAATTGACCCTGCAGTGAAGGGAACCCTTAATGTACTAAAATCGTGTGTAAAATTCGCTACCGTCAACAGGGTAGTTTTAACATCTTCTATGGCTGCAGTCATTGTCAATGGAAGACCATTGACCCCTGATGTGGTGGTTGATGAAACATGGTTTTCGGATCCTTTTTTTTGTGAGAATTTTAAGGTAAGTGTGTAGGTTCCCATGCTTATTATCTTCTTCCAAGTTACACCTTTTATTCATGAAATTCATATTCATTTGTTGTATTTACATGACATTAACTATAATGAATTTGTCACCTTTACAAGTATCTGCATCGAATTATGTAGGAGATGAATAATTATCCTATCTTTCTTCTTTCCTTTTATTCTCCCCTATTCTTCATTTGTTCTACAGAAGTAGCTTCCAAGTTTTTGTCCATCTTCTTGAGCTCAAAATGTCTAAGTATTTGCATTAAACTATCAATTAAACGATCTCAGTTGTTTTTTCTGCCATTAAAAAAAATAAAAATAAATCAGTTGTTCATGTGATTCGTTGCATTGAGGTATGCTTAACATAAAACAAGGCATGAAGTATATCTTGGTTTAGTACGAACTTCTTTCTCTTCTCTATGTCCAGATCGCAAAATGGTATGTTCTTTCGAAAACTTTAGCTGAGGAAGCTGCTTGGAAATTTGCTGAAGGAAATGGAATTGACTTGGTCACCATAAATCCATCCTATGTGATTGGTCCACTCTTACAACCAAGCCTTAATCTCACTGTGGAGATGATTCTCAACCTCAAAAACGGTACACATCAGCAACTATATATGATTTTTCTATCTTTGCTTGGTTAGAGCAGACTATGATGGAGAGTCAGAATTAACTTAGTTGAGGCAGCTAGCATAATTGTTGAGTGTCTAAACATTTTCTTAGAGTATTAGGAATGTTTATCGAATGTTAACGTAACGAAATGTTGGTTCGGGTAACAAAATAACATTTAAAGTTAGTCATTTGATGTTAGATGATTCTTGTGATGCAAGTTTGTTTCTTTTCTATGCATGCAGATATTGAAGATGTAAACAGTTCAATTTATTCATGTAGTGATGTTAGAGATGTTGCCTCAGCTCATGTTCAAGCATTTGAGGTTCCTTCATCTAATGGAAGATATTGTTTAGTTGGACATGTTACACCCATGGCCAAGGTTATGAAGATTTTACATGAACTTCATCCCTCTTTGTGCCCACCTGAAAAGTAGGTTATAATTTGCAAAATGCCACAAATTGGCAATTTTCTTTTTCGAATATGACAAATTTCTAAGGGAAGGAAAGATTTATTCGTTTCATTGTTGGCAGATATGAGGAGGCCAATCCTTCTGAACCCACATATCAAGTATCACAGGAAAAAGCAAAAAGTTTGGGAGTTAATTTCCTTCCACTGGAAGTAAGTCTTAGGGACACTGTTGAAAGCCTCAAGGAGAAGGGGTTCCTCAAGGTTTGAATTATGCAACTGAAGGCAAACTTGTTCATTACACAAGTTTATCCAAAGAGATTGTGAAAGTATTATTGTTCATGTTCAGACTTTCTATATTTGTCTGCATTTGCCCCCAATGTTTCAGCTCGACTGAAAATGAATAAAAATGAAGTAACTTTTCAATCTCTGGTGTACCAACCAAAAGTATCTTTAATTATCTGTTTTATAATAACAATTTCTAACTTTTTCTTCAATGAGTTCTATCCAAATAACTTATGGCGTGCTTGAATTCGATGAAATGAAATGAAATTCTTTATTAATCCACAATCGGGGTTAAATCAGTGGTACAAAAAAGAGCACAGAATTTGAAAATTACAATAAACACCATATAAAACATAAAATTAGAAAAATCATTTATTGATGAGGATTTCAAAGAACATGTATAATTTTTAACAGAGTGTTCCTATTATACAGTATACACCTTTAAGATCTCTATAACCTCAAAAACCTCTCTCCTTTAGTTATTAGGGGAAAAATAATGAAAGAAACGAATAATCAACTGCAACTACCAATAATCCCCACATGAACAAACCCCATCACGGAAATGGTGAAAGTGATTCACATCTTGAACCAGAATC
>NW_023010009.1:70568-152445 GCF_902201215.1 Prunus dulcis | reverse complement strand
CTTATAGCAAAATCAATGTCCCCATTTCTCTAAACCACAGCTGCTGGTGGTAGGTTCCCATCTTCACTCATTTCCCGCTTTCTTTTAAGCACACAATGATCAAGCACAAAACAGCAAACTTTTAAACAACTCATATTACACCACATATGGTTCTAAACAAAACTCATCCATATCCAATATGCAAGCCCTAAACTTAGTAAACAAAGTTATACAAAAATATGTCGAATTAACAAGCATTATTCTCAAACAAAAAGTATGATATGGTTGGGAGTTTACAAGTTCAAATATTTATACAATACTTGATTTTGTCAAACTCTGTCTTGAGATATTTTATCAATCTAGAAGTTTCTTTCATATATGAAAAACTTCGAACGATAACAAAGGAAATTCTTTCTATGTAAATTATTCTTCGATTCCATCAGACAACCATGCAAATCCTTTGCACAATTGAGTGTAATGTGAAGGGTCACTACCTCGTTGGAAGATAAAGAGAAAAAAATTAAGGAATTTAGCAAGCCACCAACAGTTTGCTTAAGATATTTCAAAATGGTTGCTTCCATCATGGAGTTTTAGCCACAAATTCTTTTCATGGCCACATTTTCTACGTAAAATATAATCAGCGAGTATTTTTTGGTAATGATCCACAGAGAAGAAATCACCATACACAGGTTAATTGTCTTACACTTTAGATATCATCTTCAACAAACAAAATAGATACCAATTAGACTTCTAAGAAGGTTAAATGCAATGCTCATAAAGACTCATACTAAGCCACCAAATACCATTCAATAACTGCTACAAAAACCATAATAAAACCATACTAAAACTAAAAATACAACTGCACTAAAATGCCAACACAACATCACTACATTAGCAATACACTAGCAAAAAAACACAATACGACAGCAATAGCAACAGCAACACAACAGCAAGCATCAGTCCACAAAGAACAAACCCATTCACTGTTTGAAACAAGGAATCATCATACTCAGATCATTTCAGACAAACCCCTAAAACAATTTCGATGAAACCCCTAAACCAATTTCAGAGAAACCCCTAAACCTTCAACCAATTTCGAACAAACCCCTAAACTAATTTCAGCGAAACCCCTAAACCTTCAACCAATTTCGAACAAACCCCTCAGCCAATTTCAGAGAAATGCATAAACCCTAAAACAACTTCAGAGAAACCCTTAAACTGTAAGAAAATGCCGATGAACAGTACCTGTCGCTGGGAGAGGAAGAGAGAAGAGACAGTCGGAGCTGAGTGAGGAGAGACTGAGAGCTGAAGGACCACAGATTCGGAGCAAAGCCACCGGAGAGTGAAGAGAAACAGAGGGCTTTTTCTAGCACCAGATGGAGGAAGATTATTAATCCAAGTCCTCCTGCAAATTAAACTCAACTAATAAAAAACTGTCCTAATTATTTAGGATCAACTACATAAATCCCCCCAATTTTGGGGTTCATTTCAAATTGGTATACTTTGAAGACCCCACAAATGCATACCTAAACCCTATTATCACTTTTTCTGGCCAGTGCTTTTGCTCGGCTTTGTTTGTACTGTTCTCTACCCCTTTGGGGTTTGCTAAATGCTAACTCCTTATACTAATTATATTTAATTTGTGGGGGAGTAACACCTAAATTACTCTAAATTAATCTAATCTACATGAGATTTAAACTTGGGTGCAAAGAAATGGACTCACTGCTCTAACCAACTCGCCTAACCCACATATGCACACATGTATATCATATTCATAAGTATATCTACGCAAATTAATGTATATATTAACTAGTATATCATATAGTACTCACTGTTTTCGGTTGTACACGTTTTCGAGATCGAGAATTGTTCCACTGTGACAAGCATCAACAATAGCATGGAGTTTGACACCCGCCTTGAGTGGCCAAACAATGGTTTTGTTGATATCATTGTCAAGGATCATGCCCTCTTTCAGGAAATCAACGGGGCAAATAGTCTCATCATACCCACCAATCTCATCGTTCTGGAAATCAGGCTGCCGTAAGCCATGCCCTGAGAAGTAGAATACCAAGGAATCTCCCCATTTGCAGCCCTCCACAAGCCATTTCAAAGAATTTTCTATGTTTTTCTTCGTTGGTATCAAATCTTGGGCACCCGGATCATCTTCTGCATCCATTTTGGTAATTTAATTGCACCGAAAACACCATATATATATATATGGTCATGTTCTTCTTAACAAGAAGAAGAGGTTGAGATTTAGGGATTTCAAGAGAATAAGGAAGAGAGAATGTAAGAAAGAGCATAGCTTGTAATTCTGTATTTCTGATTATGTGTGAACGAATAGTAAAAGCTCAGCTTTAGTACAGTGCTTATCTCCTAATATCACGCTAACAAATTAACAAATACAACTAACCCTCACTAACAGACTTAACAAAGAGTGACAGGACCCGACCCAATTTCCACTTTGAAATTCGAGCCAAGTCCTGTGCGTTTCCGACACCTGGCGAATGTCGGGCACAAATGAACTTTTTGCCCTCTTACTTCAATTTCTCTTTAAAATTGCCTTAGACTTCTGCCGAAAATTCGGCAGAGTCTCCCCTGTATTTTGACCAGTCCCAAAATTCCACCTGTAAACAATCTCAAATATTTCCACCCAACTGCCAGAATAGGATAAACCAAAATTTGCCAGATTCAAATTTTCCAATAAACTCGATATCAGAGCAATTTTCTAAAGTTCACGGGTTTTCAGGAAAATTTCTACAACTTTACCTGACTTTGAAGCGTGGAGGTTAAGAGTGGCCCGGTGGTGGATCCTATGCACTTCTACAACCTGGGGGCGAAAAACAAGTTTTAAACTGTGAGTGGACAAAAAGTGAGATTCTTAAAATCCAGCTAAAATATAATTCCCCCATTTTGAAATAACTAGGGATATATATACATCGAAAATTTAACTATATCTCCATATAAAAGATTCTATAAGCATGAATTTGTATACTAATGAAGAAACTTACATAATCGATCTGATATAAAGATATTACTGCCTGGAAGAATCAAAGAACTGGTATACTGAATAAAAATACCAAAAATACACATGTGCAATTACTGAGAGACCAATATAAAATGGCTGAAAATCATCCTTGAATAAAAGAAAGCTCAAAATCCTTTAAAACTTCGTTCGACTGAATTTACTAAAAAAAATGAGTAAACAATATCTGCAGTAAAAGCTTTAAAATCCTTTAAAACTGCCACCTAATTGTACCCCTGTTATATCCGTCAATTCCCTGGCAGGTCTCGGGCGCCACGCAGTCCACCCGAGCCGCAAACTGGCGAAATCAGGGGACTATGATCAACCTGTCCCGCCGGCAGATTCCTCGGTGACACCAAGTCAGCTCGAGTCGCTCTGGCAGGATGCAGGGGACCGTAGTCAGCCTGATCCGCAATCCTGGCAGGTCTCGGGGACACAGAGTCAGCCGAGCCGCAATCCTGGCAGGTCTCGGGACACCAAGTCTGCCGAGCCGCAAATCCTGGCACTCACGGTCCGAGCGTCCCCGAAACTCGTGAGGCAAAGTCAAGTGCACTGACTGAACTATAATCAGACTGGATGTCCGTAGACATCGGTCCGACTCTGGGTAATCACCATAAAGAAAATGGGTACAAGGTGGGTTTAAAATAGATTCCTTTAGAAAATCCGATTAAAACTGAAATCTCAAATTGTGCTGCTGTCTCATCTGATTTCAACCTCAAACTCTGTTTCTATGACTTTTAAATAAGCAGCACATATTTATAAAACTGTTACTGTACTGATCAAGTTCAGAACCGTAATAAAACTTACTCAAGATCAAATAAAGAAACGTATTCAAATAAATTCATTTCTAAAAACTTATTTATATAAAATCAATATAAACTCATTTATAAAATTTATTTATATAAAAGCACATCAATCATTCATGAAATCTGTTTTATGAAAGAAGGTCCACTCACAGATGGTCCGAGCTACTTCGATCCCTCGAAGATCTCTTTTATAATTCTGTCGGGCTCCTGGTGCCTGATTATCCCGAAAGATTAAGTTAGTAAACTGCTGAATAAAAATAATTTCAACTAAACACCCTGCCCCCGACTCCTAGAAATACGCGCACTCGTTTCAGGTTACTCCTATGCCCACCTTAGCATTTTGGACAGTTAAACCGGCTTTAATAGACCCGAACCCTCAATAAGCAGTAAGCTGCCAGTTCGGCCGATCCGGGACCCCGTTGGTCCACGATCTCCGATGGCCGATCTGGGCTCCTCTAAAGGTTCCTTACAGAGAAGGAACCATGTTCTGCGATTTTGGTCCGAAACGGAGGGTCGGATTAGCCAAAATCGCGTTATCGCTGAAAATCCAAACCCTAGCCCCAGGGTTCGCGATTCCGGAGTATCCGGGACTCCGATTCGTGATCCGTCGAAATCCCACGCGCTCGTGACGACACGAGGACCTCAAAACTGGCCAGAGCCGTGCCACCACCCTGGGCCACGCGCCGCCACACGCGCGGGACAGATCGGGTGTCCAAAGCGATTTCGGGTGGCCGAAGAATCTCGGAACCAAGACTCCAAACTCCTGCCCTAGGTAAAACACCCCATTTGGAGTCACTTTTGTTCTTGGACCACCGCCAAAAAGTGACCGGAAACAGTAGTTTCGAAGGGCCGACGTTCGGCCGAATTTTCAAGTTCAAAATCGAACCCCTTAGAGCTAAAATCGATCGAGACCCATATACCCATTAGCTAGAACACGAAAAATAGCTGAGAAACCATACCTTACTCGATCGATTTGGTGGAGAAACGAAGGAGAACTTCGAGCTGGAAGTTTAGGTAGCTTCGAACGAACCTCCGTCGGTTGGAGAAGGTAGGGGACTCGATGGCGGTTCCAACGCCACCGGTCCCGTGGCCATTGGAGCTCGGAGGCGGCGCCAGCACCTTCTGGAAGTCGGTGGCCCGTTTCACGCAGAGTCTGGGTTTATATAGATGCAACTTCGAAATATTTACGGTTATGCCACTGAGACTCTTTTGACCATAACTTTTTCGTTACAACTCCGATTCGGACCCACTCCGTGTCTACGGACTCCTTTCGCCGTGCTCTACGCAATGGCGCAAGCGGAATTCCCAAATTCTTTCTCGATCAAAAAGTCAAATTTTTCCCCATTAATAATGCAAGGGCAAAATTTTTCCCCATTAGTAATGCAAGGTCTTTTTACTAAAAGATATTTTCCTTACTTTTTAGATATTTTCTTTCTTTTTAGATATTTTGTTTTGGGTTCTTACAAAGAGCACGTGAGCTGCACATGATGAACTAGCAATTTCTTAACTAAACGCATGGTTAACAGTTCTTTCGTCAATCTTATATTGTTAGACTGTAAATTCCGACCATACAGTAAAAATCAACTTAATCAATTGTATAGTTTGATACATGGTATGAAAATATAAGCATGTTATTACAAAGACAGACTGACATTAGAAGATCAATTATACTAGAATTCATCATATATACATGCTATGCATATGGAAGGTTACAATAGGAGAGGAAAAGTAGGGAGCAAAAGATAGAGTGAGTGAATAAAGATAGTATCTTCTAAACTTATCAATAAGTTCTCCTTCATTTCTCCCTTAAATCCTCCTACACATTTTCCCCCTACTTGTGACTTTAAAAAAAAAATAAAATAAAAAAGTGTCGCCTAACGGATATTCGTAAGGAATCATTTCTTCTCAAGCCCAATTCAATAACAATTTGTTTTCTTTTCCCATTTTCTTTTCCATTAATTAAGTAGAACCACTTATATAATAAATAAAGATGGATAATAGTTAACTTGGGGCCTAATTAATTACCTGAAAGTATGCGTATGCATTCGGCAGGATAACCAAAGGTGTTAGTCAACAAGTTTTTCATGTTACTCACATCATTAGCAGTGCCCTTGAGCATGTATCTATGCTGATGACTGTATGTCACCCCGCAAAGAAGTGCACGCTTGTTCGATCCTCCACTTGCTGCAGCCGGGGAGGCCGGGATCACGACAGAGGGCCCCGACCTCAACTTCCTTCGACAAGATGTCTCAAAACTGGCCATGGCCACTGCTGATGAATTAACACCCGAACTGTTTGATGAAGCCTTGCTATGAAAAAACCTCTTTACTTTTTTCCTCAGGCCACGCTCACCTCCTTTGTCCTTGTGATCTGCATCTCCACCGCAAGCAATTATATGGCTGCGGATGCAGCTTTCTTGTGTGTCTTGGTGATCATAGGAATCGCTGCATGTGATTGGTGTTGTGGTTTCCATATATGATCACTGATATATACCTAATATGTTGAAGGCTACAACGCCAATTAATGAGGCTTTAAGCAAAATATATATATAAACAAGCTAAACCCTAGCTATGGATGGCCCCAGTTTGGACACAACTATAGCTTGGTTGAAAAGGCTTCATATCATATCTGGGATTATTCTTAGTTATTGTGAACAAGCAATCACAACCGTGGAGACGTTTTGGTTGGCGTTGAGCATCTTAATTCTACCTTATTCCGGGCCTTATGTTGAATGTGTATGAATTGCTACAACATTGACTTTCTAGAGGTACAATTAATAATTAATATGGCAGATTAAAGGCAGTCGGTTGATTAATCTACTTTTTGTTTAATACAAGCAACAATGAGAGTGGAAGATCCGAACACAAAATCTCATATAAAACGCGGCATTTATCATAGACCATATTGTCAATATCAAGCATGCATGTCCACCTCCCATTGGAACTGAAAATACATGTGGATCCAAATTTCTATATGCTTACATGAGAGTGTACTCTCTTTTCTAGCTTGGAAATTAATACGTGAATTGATGAATTCAACAGTTGAAAATCGTTTTGTTTCCTACAAAATCCATAGAATAATTAGGGTTAAAGTCTTAGTATCTGTCCAATCAAACAGCATGCATGTGGTCACTTCTCTTTATTCTGTCATGTTATAAAGAAAGAAGAACTAGATGCCCTTATCTTTTTTCTTTATTCTGATTTTATCGTCTTGAAAACAAAAGCCAAAAATATTAAACATGTTAAAGGGCAAAGGGTCACACAGGGGATTCGGTTTCTTTACACTACGCTCAGGGCGAAAAGCCAATATCTTCTCATAAAATGCACGCACTGAACATATTCGCCCAAAGGTTTTCTTGTTTGTTTAATCTTTTCAGGACAAAGATGACACCACTTGATTGAACTGTTTTGTTTACTTTGTTCTCTTGTGCGGCCAAGAATTTGGACCAATAATTAAGCGGGTTACTGCTTTGCTTAAATGAGAAGATTATACCTTTAAAATAAAATTTAAAAAATTTAAAAAAAATGGATCTCTCAAATAATTTTATTTGAGAAACATCCTTTAGGGTCTCCTACAAACTTTTTTTCAACGATCCAAACCATCTATTTTTTAAGTCTAAAAATTCACAGATCATCCTTGCAAAAAATTAAACAAATTAGAAAATGTTTCGACATCCAATTGTGTCATACAAAATCAATGAACATGGTGCTTCAAGGAAGTACTAAAATTTCAATAACTCAATTGAGTGGTCAAATGATATCAAATAAAAGTGATTTTTTGTAGAGATGATCTTTGAATGAATATCTACAAAATAGGTGGTTTGGATTAGTGAAATACAATGTAAAGTGGGTCCTACAAGGATGTTCCTCAAATAAGTTATTTGAGGGATCCCTCAATGGAAGCTCTTTGTGTGTGTGTGTGTGTATATATATTCAATCCCCTCCTATTGAGGGACACTCTTTACGATCTCCTACCAACGATCCAAACCATCAATTTTTTAAATTCTACATTCATAGACCATCCTTGCAAAAAATTTGACAAATGGGAAACTGTTTCGACATCTAATTGTATCCTACAAAATCAATGAACACAGTACTTCAAGAAAGTACTAAAATTGCAATAATACAATTGAGTAGTCAAATTATATCGGATTCAAGTGATTTTTTGTAGAGATGATCTTTGAATGAATATCTACAAAATAGACTGTTTGGATTAGTGAAATACAATATGGAGTGGGTTCTACAAGGGTGTTCCTTAAATAAGCTTATT
Organism: Prunus dulcis; assembly: GCF_902201215.1. NCBI lineage: Eukaryota > Viridiplantae > Streptophyta > Magnoliopsida > Rosales > Rosaceae > Prunus > Prunus dulcis. Next base: position 144,366 of record NW_023010009.1, on the reverse strand, counting down.
TGAGAGATCCTTCAATTGAAGCTTTCTGTGTATGTATATATATATATATATATTTTTTTTTTTCTCCTATGTAGACGCCCAGACGTTATTCCCATGCCAACACCATGTATTTTCTACTACCCCTCCCTATTTTTCTCCTTGTTTACAATGGCGCACGGTGCGGACTTCCGGATATATATACAGTCATCTTCTATTGAGGGTTCCCTCAAATAAGGACACCCATTAGGGTCCCTTACAAATTTTTTTTTTCATCAATCCAAACCATCTATTTTTTAAGTGTACATTCATATATCATCCTTGCAAAAAATTAGGTACAAATCGAAAACCGTTTCTACATCCAATTGTGTTCTACAAAATCAATGAACATGGTGCTTCAAGAAAGTACTAAAATCTCAATAACTCAATTGAGTGGTCAAATGATATTGGATTAAGTGATTTTTTATAGAGATGATCTTTGAATGATTATCTAAAAATTGACGGTTTGGATTAGCAAAATAAAATGCTGAGTGAGACCTTAAGGGTGTCCCTCAATTAAAGTTATTTGAAGGATTCCTCAATGAAAGCTTTTTGTATATATATATATATATTAGTACTTTCTTGAAGCATCGTGTTCATTAATTTTGTAGGAGACAATTGGATGTTGAAATGGTTTCCGATTTTTCTAATTTTTTGCAAGGATGATCTATAAATGTAGACTTAAAAATTAGATGATTAGGATCATTGAAAAAAAAAATTGCAGGGGATCCTAAAAGGTGTCCCTCAATATAAAGGACTGTATATATATATAGAGCTTTAGTTGAGATATCTCTCAAATAAGCTTATTTGAGGGACACCCTTATAGGGCCCACTCCGTATTGTATTTTCACTAATCGAAACCATCTATTTTGTAGATACTCATTCAAAGATCATATCTACAAAAAAATCACTTGAATCTGATATCATTTAACCACTCAGTTGAATTATTGAAATTTTAGTACTTTCTTGAAGTACCATGATCATTGATTTTGTAGGACACAATTGGATATCAAAAACGGTTTCCGATTTTTCTAATTTTTTTGCAAGGATGATTTATGAATGTAGACTTAAAAAAATAGGTGGTTTCAATCGTTGAAAAAAATATTTATAGGGAACCCTAAAGGGTGTCCCTCAAATAAAATCATTTGAGAAATGCCTCAATAAAAGAGGACTATATATATAAACTGTGTATTTTCAAAGTGTCCACTAAAAGATCATCTTTGCAATAAATCAATTAAATCGAAACCATGAAAACATTTTCTTCTTATCAAATAATTATACGAACACAATTGGCTGAAATGATCACTATTCTAATGTGGATTATGTTTTATAAAGATTGTTCTTTAGTGGAGACCAAAAAAATATAGGGAAATAGCTCAAAATACCACCCATTTTATAATTTTTTGTCAAAATACCATCCCTCTCCAAAAATTTTAAAATTGTCACATATAAATACATTTTTATTGTCTACTGGTTGCACCCATATCATATTTTCAGAAATTTTGAACTCTCCACCGACCACAGCTTCTTTTGCTTTGCAGAGTCGTAATCGATAATATTGTCTGCTCCACTGAGATCTTCGTCGCTGCCTACCACACATCCACCGGAAAGGCCCTGGCTTTCACATCGTCTTTCGCTTCTTCTCACTTGGACTCACCGACCCAGCACGCCAACTCGCTCAACAGCTCGCTGGCGTTGCAGAGATCCCTCACTTCTGTAGCTGCCGGCAAGATGAAGAAGGCATTGGGTCTCAAATCGCCGGGTTGGGGCTCCAAGAAGAGTCTTGGGTCCGGTGGGTCCAGGTCGGGACCTGGAAAGCCCAAGCGGGGTATGACGGTGGGTGAGCTAATGAGGATCCAAATGGGGATTTCTGACGCTATGGACTCTGGAGTCAGGAGAGCTCTGCTTAGGATTTCTGCTGCTCAGGTGAGCTCAATTTCTGTGCTTTCTTATTTGTGATCTTGGTTGATCTGGTTTGATGGGTTTGATTTTGTTTGGTGGGTAATGCTTGATTTTTATCATTGTGATAATTGTGATGATGGGATGGATATGGAGCTTAATTTTGCTACTGGTTTGGCCAATTTTGGATTTTGGTTTTTCTTACTTTAAAACAAAAATTGTTTCTTCACTAAGTGTAGTTCAATCTGATAAAACTGACAATGCAAAATGTTTCACAAATGTTTAATTTCATAATGGGTAATTTCAAACTTTTGTGAATGAGGTCTGCATTGGAATTGTAATTAATCAAGCCTTGTGTTTGATATACTCATCACAGGTAGGAAGCTTTTTTTTATTTATTTTAAATTTCGGGTATCCATCCCATTTATGAACTTCCGCCATAAGTAATTAGGTTAATGAATCTAAACTTCATGCCTTTGAATATTCATCCCGTAAAATCTGTGTACTTTTGTTGCAGTGAGTTCTGTAGCATGGTAAGGAAGATTTTTATCTATACAATAGAGGAAATCAAGAGGTTGTCACCCAAGATAAAACTTACACTCAATGAAGAGGTCAAACCAGGAAAGCCAGATTCTGAAGCAGCAATCAACATCGAAGACCAGTCATCCATTGTGGGACCTGCATACTGATCTGCCCCGTTGTCTCTAGCTATATAATGAAAAATTGGAAAAAAAATTGGAAAATGGAACTTGATTGTCACATGAGATTCTGTCTGCTAGGATGATGCTATCTATGACAAAGTACACATGCTGGAAGAATTGGTTGAGTTTCCCTGCATGCTGAGATGGAGGGCGGCAGTGGCCTGTAATGCACATGCAATCTGGAGAGTCACTACTCGTGACAGGGTTTGGGTGTTATGGTTATTGGTTGTCTAGTTTTGCCAAGAGGATCTCATAGTGCTTGCTTGTTTGGGCGAATTGAGTCAGTGGTAGTCCTACTGGAGCAGCTCAAGTCCTCTAATTATATTGATCAACAAGAATACGATGCCTGCAAAATGAAATAAAGGAGCTTTTCTGGTAATGAACTTTACTTTTGGACACACAAATGCGCAATGAACTTTACTGTCTTTGATGACATTTTGTGTTATTTGTTTGATAGGAAGGTGATGCTGCTGTTGCCGTCGCTGAGGAGGTGAAGAAGAACAACCATGTAGTAAGAAAGTTGGAGACAAGAAGAACAACCATGTAGTAAGAAAGTTGGAGAAGTGTCAACAGATTTGCACCCTTGACCAACATTTGGAAGAGCAATTTGGTGGTGGTCGTCTATTGGCTTGTATCTCATCACGACCTGGACAGTGGCTGTGCTGATGGGTATGCGACTTTATTTGCCTATGTTTGTTTCTAGTCAGCAGATTTGTCATAGGCATATTAGTGTAGTTACCTTATTGCAAGGGCTGAAATCTGGATGATATCAGCTTCTTTTTATTGTTGTTTTAAAGTGAGGTATGTATGGGTCTTATGAAATTTTTACAGAAATATATTGGAGGGCAAATAATTTTATTTTAGTTTTTTATTCCCAAATGATACCCAAAACATGTAAGCTTCACACTATGTTAATTTCTGCAGGATGGGAAAACATTGGACAATGAGTTGGAGGTTGTTGAGGGAATGAAGCTAGATAGGGGCTACATATCCCCTTATTTCATCACCAACCAGAACAATCAGAAATGTGTAAGTTTTAGTTTGACTCAGTGATAACTATGTCTTGAAACTGTTAGAGGGCTGCTTGTTAAAGTTAGCAGCACCTCAAGTCCCTTTTTGCTTGATGATGATTATCTTCAAACTTGTGTATGTGCTGATAGGAATTGGAAAATCCTCTAATCATAATCCATGAGAAGAAAATCTCAAGTATTAATGATGTGGTTAAAGTATTGGAGTTGGTTTTGCAGGTTAGCATTTCTCTGGTTAGGTTCACTAGTTTCTTCGTTTTTACTATGAATTGGTTGACAAACTTTTGCTCCTTTTCAGAAGCAAAGGTCTTTGCATTTTGTTATATATTTCAGAACCAAAGTTATAAAAGAAAATGGTTTTCCTCTTTGTTAATTGAGAATCATCTGCAGTTATGATTTCAGATCTGTAGATAACCTGTTGTTGCTGATATTGCTACACGGGAGGAGAACAGAACAAGCTTGGAAAATGTGCAAGAAGGGAGAGCTAACTCATACAACGAAGAACAAATTGATGAAGTTAAGATCAAATTAGTAGAATTTGTGAGCTCTCCATTATTTATAATTATAGGTAGGAAGTATGTATGTAATAGAGCAAAGATTGGTTGACTATGTAATAACAATTGAATTGTCAAGTTTTATGAAAGAAATAATTTTTGCTTCTTGGGATAGTATTGTTAGGGTTCGGTGGCGATTTATTTTCCATGTCTAAATTGTAGTCTGTAATGGATGTGTGTGTATTGTATGTAGATTGACTTAATATTGCTGTCCTATTGCATGTGTATTGTACTAATATTGCCTGTGTATTGTATACATATTGTATGCATATTGCCATCGTATTGCATGTATATTGTAATGCTATTGCTATCGTATTGCCATTATATTGCCCTAATATTGCCTCTCTAGTGTATGTATATTGACTACGGCTCATCAATGGGTTTACGGTTTGGGCCATATTGCATTCAAAAAGAAGACGAGGAGGAGAAAGAAACAACGTGCCTTTCAAAAACAGGCAGTCAACTGCATCATAATTGCATCGTAAGACATTGTAAGAAATTATTTTAAAAAATAATAACAACTAAAAAATAATTTACAAAAAAAGGAAGGTATGAATAAAGAGACAGAGAGCGAATAAGGGGAGAAAGAGGCAGAACGAAGCTAGAGAGAGACAGAGAGAGAGCTGCGCTACAGAAAGAGAGCAAAGAGAGAGAGAGAGAGAGAGAGAGACAGAGAGACAGAGAGCTGCGATAGACAGATACCAAAGAGAGAGAGAGAGATGTGCCAGAGAGAGAGAGAGAGCCGAGTGAGCTAAGAGAGAACAAAATTTCTGAACATGTGAAAAATCAGCAATAAGTGGACAATAATTATATTTTTATAGGTGATATTGTAATACTATTGCTATCGTATTGTGGTTATATTGCTTTAATATTGCCTCTATAGTGTACATGTATTGGCCTAATATTGCTATTATATCGTATGTCAATGGCCATTTGGTCTAATAACAGAGTCTCCACTTCGTTGAAAAGTAATCCTGAATTCAAATCTCATGGACACGACAATTGTTATCCATCCTTATATTAGCATGAATTGATGTTGACCTTTGAAATGATAGTTGGAGTTGCACATCGATTCATATTCAAAAGGAAAGTAATTCTCTCCCTCAATGAATCTTCGTTCAAAAGAAGGCAGCTATCAAATATTGGGTACAAAAATGCAAGGTCCACAGTAAATTAATTGGACACAAACCACATATTACAAAACTAGGATGATTTTTGGCATGCTTGAAAAGACAAGGGCCAAATACAACATAAAAGAAAATCCATTCAAGCTTCACACTAAACATGGCTCAAGCACTCGACCATGGTTTCAATCCAAAACCTACCCAACAAGGGCATACCACGTGTCCATCATAATAGAAGAGTGGCATTTACAAAGCATGAACTGCAATATGTTTCTTTTTCTCCTAAACAAAATTGTTACTAAAATGGAACAAAAGATCCCTAACATAGAGCAATACAAGCAAAGATAGTCAATTGTCATACACACAAAATTAGTCCTCATCCATCCCTGCATGCTGATCTCTCTCACTAGGGCCACCTGCTAGTTTTGCCATTATAATCTGCAAGATAGTCAAAGCACTGTCAACAACCTTTTTTTAATGAAGGTATTAAACATTAAATAGGCTGCAATCAGATGGATTCATCATTTCTCACACATTTTTAGCTAGCCAGAAAACCCCCAGCATATAGATTTTCTATTTACTATCAAGCCTTCTACACTGAAGCCATATTCATTATAAAAGTTCAACATTTCCCAAAAGTAACTTTCAATTTTATTTTATTTTTCCAAGTTAAAAACTAACATTTGCGACCGTTCTTTTGAGTTATAAAGGAGTTTGTGTTCTGAGTACACACGTGCATACATGCATCTGTGCCAAGTTAGGGGAACTTTGAAAAAAAAAAAAGAGAAAAAGACTCCACAAAAAGTATAAAAGTATAAAATTAAATAAATAAATAAAAAGAATAGTCAACTAATTCATAAAGCCTCGACTTTTTATTATTATTATTTTTTAAACTGTATGTAGTTTAGCATTTTTTCTGCTTTGGCCTCAAAGATGCAATCAGGGATTCAAAGATGTAGTTCATACCAAATTTGGTTCGTCAGGTTTAAGTAGAAGACCTGGATCTGAAACTCTTACACTAGGCAGCACTTTACCTTGAGAATGATTTATATTCACTTCGTACCTTGTCAGGGTTGCTTGCCTGCATGCAATATAACCCCAAATATCAAATGTAGTTATAAAGCAGAGATACAAATTATATAAAACAGGTCACTATTGAATGACATCATTCAAGACATCAGCAAAGCCTTACATGTAAAGTTTTCCGCCTTATGTGTGCCCACAGTTAGAACAAGCAAGCCAGGAGCATATGACAAAACTAAACTTATACGTATCAAGTCTAAAAGAACAAATAATGTACATTAAGTAGGACTCTTTTTGCCAAAACAAAGCATGTTGGATCCATATCAGCAAAGCAATAAGAATTGTCCAATTTGGAAATCTCCAACTCAATCACCAATGTCATAAATCAATATTAATAACAATTTCACTAATCAAGCACAATCTTGGATACTGCACTTCTGTTTCCCTGACTGGAACATGAGCAGAAAGCTTCTATTATGATCTACAGTAGCATCGGTGTCCTAGAATTCAATCCACGTTATTTGTTTTGAGCCTAAAAACAGATTATTCTTCATTTTGAAAATGCACAAACTTAACAAGAGTCCGAGACTTCCAATTTACTAGTCACAGAAGACTTCCAATCTCACTCTCCTTCTCCCCTTCCCCCTCTCTCCTCTCGGAGCAAGACCAGAACGTAAAATCCAAACAGCCTATCCCACTCCTCTAGTACCTAAAACTAACCACGTATATCTTAATCCAATTCCAAACCAATCTGAAGGGGAAGCATAAATGATGGCTTCATCTACCAGACTTTATAAAATAAAATAAAATGGGGTTGATTGAAAAGGCAAGCTTCCAACTGTTGCTTTCATTGCACAAGAAGTTCCTTAGAAGTCATGCTCCCACTAAACACTCAAATTAAATAGGGCAAAACAATTTTCCCATGCTATAACATACTCATTGTTTTTAGCTACAAAAGAACTATTCCTTTGTTAATAATAAGAAGCAAAATATTTCAGGCGTAGTTTGGGAGGAACTTAATTGAGCTTATATTGGCCTAACTATCCAACTTTATCTATTTATTTATTCTAGTATCTTAAACGAAAATTACTCAAGCCATTGTTATAGGTTTTGCTCAACCTGCATAATGAACATAATAAAAACCAGGGAGCACAAACTAGCATACAGAGTGAATAAAAATAAAAATTGAGAACAGAACTGTTACCATCCACCAGGATGCCCCACATAAACCACTAAACTGATAAGACCTCCAGGCACCACAATCCTTTTTGCAACTTCCAATGCCTTGTTCAGTGTTGTTTCTGACTCTGATAATTGTTTTGTCTCCCCCAGGAAGATAGCCAAGATTGAAAGTGACAAGCCTAATCACCCACGAAATCAAACCTTTCAGGAAGCAAGTTTTCTACTAAGAAAAATAATGCAGTAACCCGTTCGATAATATTTCCATACAATATGAACATGATATTAAGTATAATAAACATTAGTCGAATATTCAATAACTTTCCTGGTTAATATACAGAACACATTCCGACTTCAATAAAGAGCCAAAAGTTATTGAAGCAAACAATATGAATACCGATAAGTTTATGATTATACAAATCGAACATAAAACAGACGTACAAAAAGCATTTGCATTAATCTTGGCCATTAGAAGAAATTTAATAGCCTTGAGTTTCTTTCTTATTTTAGCTCTGCGCACGTTTCTCATAAATCAAATGCCAATTGCATTAAGATTTTAAACACAGAACCATAAGATAGGAACATCAAGAAACTTGGGTTATAGTGAGTACCTAACAGATGTATCTTTTGGGAAAAAAAAAAAAAATTACTCAAGCAGGTAATTTTTTATTTATTTGCAATTTACCTCAAATGCAGGGCAATGAAATGCTTGCTTTTCATCCTCATTCTGTCAACCAACGTTTTCCCCATTTCATTAATAAGGTCATTAAACTTCAAGGCATGATAATTTGCTCTACACCTAAGTTTTTGTAAATTTGAATCCAATTTATTTGAAAGCCTGTAATCAAACTTTGTGAGCTGAACACCCTACACATTAGAAAGCATAACAAACAACTGTAAATTCTATATATCCCAAAAAGGCAATCATTCAGGCACAGGAAATTTTTCTTCCTCGGTTATATACACTAGCATATGATAATTAACAAATTCTTTACAAAAATGTGGTAGGTTCTCCTAAAAGACACTTACAATATTTTTATTAAGAACAGGCACTAAACGATTCTGTTAGCATTTTGCATTGCCCTTCCTTGGGACACGCATGCTATATGGACTCATTGGTTTTCCTCCCTTTGTTGGAAGCTGTTTAATGATTTCAACATCTTTTGATAGAGATTATATAAACCAGTCTACATCAAAGATTTCATCAAAGTTGCTGCACCAAATACCCGAATAAGAATATTAATCCACATACAGTTTTGCTTACATGGACCTTCACAGTAGTTTTGTATCTGTGATATGGTGAAAATGACCTGGAATCCTTCCAAAATAATTTCTGGCCCAGCTTGAGAACAAGAAGAGTAGCATTCAAGATATAAGCTACAACAAGAGCATCAGTTATCTGTAACAGAATCAAGAAAGAAGCACACGATGCTGAATCAGCAGAAAAAACATGCATGATTACAAACCAGTCTTATCACTCATGGAATGAAAAAGTTACAAAGTCCTATCAACAAGTCCTATACAGGATCTACTTATAATCAGATGCCTAAACGAAATAACAAATCAAAATTAGACTAATAAAGAAGCCATTTGGAATCTGAATGCATAACCACAATGTACTTTAAGCCTTAAATGAAGATATTAGAAAGATAAGTTAGGCCTCAAATGGAAGAAAACTAAGATGGGCGTCTACTGGATTAATATGCATCTATAGCTCAATCAAGAAACTCACCCCTCTTCTTTGCTGGTTTAAGCCTCCACTAATAGCAGTCAACAAATATGTTTTCACATCAGCAGCTGCAACATTTAGGGCATTGGTTTTGTAAATCAAAAGCCTCAGATAAATTAACCAAAATCATAACAGAATCGATTCAATTACGACGTCATTACTGCAACCATGGAGAAAAAAAGCATAAATAAAGTTGATTACTTTACGTGCAAAGTTATCGGCGGCACGCTACCATGGAAGAAATCCGATTTCCTTGTACATCTGTCTCTTTACACTGTTTCTTCAATCTATCAAACTGGGGAACCAGCACTGGTGGAGATGGAAGAAGAAGGAGGAGGAGGAGGGAGGAGGGAGGAGGAAGGAGATGGTCTGGAGTTTAAGTACGGCACCATGAGAATGAGCTGTGATACGCCGTCGTTTCGGAGTGATGAATGAAGGTGACCGAGTGTGCCTGTTGTTGCCAGATGGGTGAGGGTTAGATGAACAAACCATGATCCCCTTGTGTTAAGAGTCAAAAGGTATCACATTGTTCGGGCCACTTCGCAATGTGGCTACAGGGTTCGAATTATCCAAATTTGAGATCCACATTTACATAGGAAGACCTCGTGAGGCCAATTCACACTAGAAACTTAGGGCCCGTTTGATAACGTTTTCGAAGAATGTTTTTTTAGAATATTTTCAGAGAATGAAAACAAAAAAACGAATTTTTCATTTGTAGGAAATGAAAATGCATATGGTAGATTAATTAAAAAACATCTTCAGAAAACAAAAACAATAAAAACGTGTCTAGTAGTACAATTTGAAATAATAATATGTGAGTTATTTTTATGAAAACAACTTTTTTCTGTTTTCTACAAGTACACATGAACTTGTTTTTATTTTATGAAAACATTCTTAGTGTTTTCTGTTTTTGGACCACCAAACGTGCTTTTGCCTGATTTTTGTTCTCTAAAAATGAAAACCACCCCTTAAAACGTTACCGAATGGGGCCTTAGCAACTTCAATACCAGCCAAACCAGAAAAGGGTTAAAGTAAAAGATGATTTGATACTTATGGTTGAGAACTAAAAAAGGACTGGGTAACATTCTAAAATAGCAAGGTTACATGCGGAAATAAAATTAACGGACGTCCATGACAATAATCACAATGGAATGATAGGACGCCACTGTTTAGAGTGGATTGGAATTCACAGGCACATCGTTATCCTATACATTGAGTGGCCCAGAGATCTTTGCCTTGCAGGCTGGACACATGAAACCGACGGAATCTGCTTGTATTTCAGAATCAGCAGCCTCATGGTTGAACTCTACTCCACACCATACACATGTAAGCTGATGGCTTGCAGCCATGCTTAGCATGACTTCTTCTTGTTCAAACTGAACAGAGGAGCCAAATGCCCTTTCCATCTCTGCATTATTTGTCAAATCCATCGGTACCTCCTGCATTGTAAGAGATTCTTGCCCACGTGCAAAACCATACTTCAGAGGTTCTATTTCATCCAGCCTCAGCTCCTCAAACCCTGTTTCATGGTTATGTCTCTGGCCAACACTGCTAACATGCTGCTCCCCCTGCCAATCAAAACAGTGAACAAAATCAAATTTCAAAAGTAAATATCACAGAATAAAGGAACATAGGCATGGCAAAGAAGAGTCCCTGCCAACAAACTAAGAGCCCGTTTAATAACCATTTCAATATTAGTTTTAGTTTTCATTTTTTATGCTAGATTATAGAGGAAAATGACAGTGAGAATGAGAGTGAGGATAAAATTGAGAGAGAGGATGAGAGGGGAGGATGGGAGGGATAAGTAACAAAAGTGAAAACAAAACTTAAAAGTGAGAACAATTTCAAATAGATTTCAGTTTTTAGTTTTAGTTTTCACTTTTGTTACTCCTCCCTCCCATCATTCCCTCTCATCTTCCCAATCAATCCCATCTTCACTCTCATTGTCACTTCCATTCTCCCTCTTTTTCATCTAACACTCTAGCACAAAAAATGAAAACTAAAAACTAAATTTGAAATGGTTATCAGGCCCTAATATATCACTATTTTAGCGTGCATGATAATTGATTTACAGTTAAAACATATAATTAGTTAGGGGTCTAAACCATGTAACCAAACCCGGCACATCACATTCCGATCAACAACTTGGAGATAGGGCTGAGTGGCTTTTTTTTCAGGCATCATCTCTTCAAACTCTCAAAATCAGAATCTCTTTAGTTTATCATCATGATCAAGACTTTGTTCATCTATCTACTTCACCACATTTAGATGACTAAAGAGTTTCTGATTTGGCTAAAACCTATTGCAACGCTAGTCCTTGAAACTGAAAACCAAATTATTTGGATCATGAGACCGTCTGGTAGGTCCCACATTGTAGTCCTTTTCTTAAAATAATGACATCTCCATTAGAGAATTATTATTATAAGGGCAAGTTTGGCATTGCTGTGCTGTGAAAATAATCACTGTCAGATTTGCTGTGAGAGAAATCAGCTGTGAGAGAAAGCAGTTTGGCGTTTGGTAAAATTTTTGTTAAAAGTGTTGTTGGTATTGATTTTATGCATAATCAGAAAATGATTGCTACATAATCATTAAACACAGCGCCTTTTCGAAACTGATTCCTGTATAATCAGAAAATGAAAGCACCTCATTAGCTGCTTTCTTTTATAGCTTTCTCTCACAGCAATTTTTAACAATAAGTGATTTTCTCACAGTTTACCAAACGGGTTGAGCTTCTCAAAATTTTTTAAAAATCACTTATTACCACAAATAAGCAATGTCAAACGGGCACTAAGTGTCTGTGTGTTGAGCATATAGCATCCATTTCCTTTTTTCTACTGTTCATATTAATGCAATACTAGAAGTAACAATAATCAATCAAACATTTTGATAAGCGAAACAGACAAAATAAAATTAAAAACCATACGAAAGCCACTAGACTAAATAGTCTCACAGCCAACATACCAACAACTTAGAAACAAATTCAAGCAAAAAGCAAAAATAGAAAAGAAAAGCATACCAACAGAATGATAAAATTATAGACTCATATAATTGCTACATTTTGGACAGATCAGCATAATCTTCAAATCCAGGAAAGAGAACATGATATATTCTTCAAATATAAATTCTTTAGCAAATTTTTAAGTCTTAGTTTTGAAGAAAAAGTTTTAAACACGACTAAGGTGTATTCAATGTATTGGGAAACCACAAAAAGACAAAATATGGCAGCAATTGTTGATACCTTATCCAATATTGCATTAGATGTGGGAAAACAGACCAATGGTTGCACCAGAGACATTGAGGAGTCAGAAATCCCACTTTGGATTTCATTTTCTTCATTAGCTTGGCGTACAGGCTCTATCAAAGTATCATCAGCTGGTCCATGATCATTGCTGCTACCAAACTCAACTGCAGGTTCACTATTTTTGTTATTACTGAGTTCAACGGCATTGGGATGCTCTAATGTACTTGTGAAATTCAAATTTTCATTGCCTACAACTTCAGAAATAATTTTGTCATTCGAAGAAGCATGTATCAGGCACTGAGAAGCTCCATCCTGGTTGGTACTAGACTTCTCTAACTCATCAGATGTGAAGACCAAACCATCTTTCTCCAAAGAACTTTCAGATGGTTTGCCATTTTTCTCTATAGAAGTTGTATTCATACCAGAATCCATCTTAATATCTACAACTTCCATAGGATCGTCAGCTTCCTCCATACTTCCATCAGTTATTGTATGCTCACTGTCATGTTGATCGGAAGCAGTCCTACCAATCATGCTACCTTCCAGGTCCGGTTCACTGAGGGGGGAGTCTATGTTCATTTCTTGATGAGAATTGGCAGGAGGACCACATTTTGATTCATTATTAGGTCCAGCAGTTGAGGTTTCTAGGATAGAGTTTTGGGCAATTTCAATTAAAGCATCCATCTTAGAAATCCTTGAAGGAAAACCTTCCCCGCTTGGAGACTCTATTCTCTTTTGAACAGTCGTTGGACCTGGGGATTCTTCCACCCTCCTCACATAATTACGAACATGGATCCCTACATGACCATTGTAGCGACGCCTTTCCAGAAATACCTTATGGCAGAACTGGCATTCATATTTCCCATCTTTAATTATCACACCATCACCAACAGTAGAACCAAGTCTATACCTCCTTGTAGTCCTCTGGTGAAAGGACAACAGATGCTGCAAATATGAATCCTTCTCACCAAAAGTCATACTGCATTTGTGACATTCAAAAAGGTCATGTATCTGAACCTCTGCAAGATTCTCCATTCCTGATAAGCTAACTTCCTTCTCACGCTCATTAGATATAGTAGACAGGACTAGAGCAGAGCTGGAATTCACATATTGCCTTCGGCCTCCATCCTTATCAGAATGCTGCTGCACCCCAAACAAAGCTTATTAAAGAAGATTTATAAACCAAGGTACAATAGACCAAACAACTGAACAAATATAAACTTACGTTTTCAGTAGTCAATATGCACTCTTCCTGAAGGTTCTCACCCCCATGACCATCTGGCTGTCGCACATTATTGAAACCAAAGAAGGAGTGGAGAAATGAAGAAACTTCCTTGCAGGACAGAAATTGTTGTCCAGTAGGGCTGGAAAGTATCAAGTAACTTGTAACTATGAGAGAGAGAGAGAGCTCAAAAATACAGGATATGAAGTAGAAGAAATGCTGAAAAGCAAATATAAATAACCACCCGTTAACTAGTTATGCATGTTCTTCAGATATACTACCCACATTTCTGCTTTCTCTAGTTCTGCCACATCTCCTTTGAATGGATTGTCATGCTACATAGTTATACTAAATTATTGGTAAATCAATATCCATCGAATTAAAAAAATTTAGCCTTTAGCAAACTATTCAGAATTAATGCTTCGTTGAACATCTTTCAATGTCATTGCCAAGTTCTACAACCAACCAAGAAAATGCAGATGCTAGCTCGAAGTGACCATATCCCAAACATATCGCAGAAACTCTCTTTATAGCCCCAAGAATTCTTTAGTAAGTGACAGTGATAATGGGTACATAATTCTAATTTGATCATCATTACTCGAGGATGATCTGCTAAGATAACCTATGTAACCAAAGAAGAGAAGCATTCTCAAGTGACAACGAGCCAAAAAAAAATAAGCATACCAACTAAAAGCTCTAAACCCAAGAGCTCCTACAAGCAAATGCATACAAAGTTCTAACAATCAAGACTCCCATGATCAACAGAGGACAAGAAATTTTCAAACAAACAGAGCATAAAAAAATAGCCATAGCAAAGTCAATGCTTATGCTAACCAAAAGAATATGTATGTGTATTCAAACAAGAACTATGTAGACCTCAATGGTTGCAAAGCAATGGACATTTTTGCATACTCTAGTATAAGTGACTGAAGAAGAAAAAAAGCAAGTAAAACCTTATGAATCGGCGGCAGTATATCCAAGCACGTCCTTCCTTCCTCTTAAGCCCCAACAAGAGCTTCCAACCGACCGGCAACGCATCCCCGAACTCATTTGCATCGACAATCTTTCTCTTCTTCCTCCTACTTCCCCACTGCCCACCCAATTCCCTCATAAACCCCAACAACTGCTCCTCAGTCTCCAAACCCACAGTCCTCCTCCTCAACTCCTCCCCAAAAGGGTCTTCCACATTCGCCAAACCCGAAACGTCCACCGCAGCGCCGTTCTTGTTCACCATCTCCATACCCACATAGCCCTCACCCTCCATGCTCAAGACTTTCACTTTCGGCTTCCTCCCCCGCTTTCTTTTCTTCACACCCTCGTCCTCTCTCCCCTCAAAACCCACAATTCCGCTCCTCAACTCGTGATTCGGGCCCAGCAGCATGGGAAACGACGCCGTATGGGCGGCCTCGAAGTCGATTTGGTCAAATTTGGGGTCCTGGGAAATGAAGTTCTTGAGGTGGGCGATGATGGCGTGGTTCTCGTTGCGCTCGGGGTCGTCGGGCGGGACAGGGGAGAGCTTGGGGGTGGCGTGGAGGCCGGCGACGCGGCGACGGTGGCCAGTGGAGGCATCGGACTGCGAGCGGCGAGGGCGGGAATAGGTCTGGCGGCGGGAGCCAGCGCTCTCGTTGAAGACAGATCGGTCGATTTTGGGGACGACGAGGTCTTGGGCCCCGAAGAGGTTGAAGGCAGAGGAGGAGGAGGAGGAGCAGAGGGAGAGGGCGTGGAGCTCGGATTGAGAGAGTGTGGTGATGTCTATGTGGATTAAGGAGTCCACCGTCGCCATTTTTGCGGCGGTTGCTGGTGGAAAGTTGGGAGTATCTACAGTGGGGGGAGAGAGAGAGAGAGGTTGAGGAAAATGGTAGGGAGTGAGAGAGTGGGTTGGTGTGGGGAGGATCTGTTGTTAAAGCCCTTCGCCCAGGAAACCCCTTTCCTACGAGGGCATCATCAATGAAAGAAATTTTTGTATGTTCCGGCTTGGTATTACACATAAGACATGTAGAAATATTATTTGATACACAAAAATGACTCCTTTAACGAAAGTAAAAAGGTATAAATTTGTTGATTCACTACGTAAAAACATCATATTTTTGGGTGGTTTTAAATTGATATCCGAAGACTACAAACTCATATACTAAAAATATACACGTAAGTATATTAGGTAGTCGGACCGTTAATATGTGTTTTAAATGATAACTGATGAGTGCTAAATGTAGAATCCACTTTTATGTGCTTCACGTGGACTAAAAAATTATTAAATAATTTATTAATTTAATATAATAGTCTCGCTCATTTAAGGTTCTAAAATGAAATAATGATGCACAAGTTTATGAAAAACACACACACGTAAGTATTTACTTAGTTATGGGGGAAAAAAAAAAACTATATTTGTTAGTCATACTGTTAATATGTGTGTTAAATGATAACTGTTGAAATGGTAGGTAGAATCCACTTTTATATACTCTATGTGAACTAAAAATTTATTAAAAAATTTAGGGTAAACTACATATTAGTACCCAAACTTTAGGGGTCGTTATAAGCAAGTATACAACCATCTAAAATTTTCAAGCACATACCTGAACTCTTGGAAAACCTACAAATTGGCCAGTCGTTACCCAGTCCATCATTGGAGTCGTTAAGTGATGATGTGGTGTATCCGAAGTGGCTTTTTTTTTTTTGCTTGTGTGTTCAACTCGTGTTGGGTGAATGTTTTAAAAAGATGATGGGGATAATTTCTAGGTTTCTAGCCCACTTGTGGGACATGTGTTGAAATTTGGTGTACCCTCAACCTTAATCCCCAAATGTGGCTTGAAATTCCTAATCACCTAATTCCCTTTCACTCAGCTTTTGAAGCAGAAACATTTCGAACTGAAAAAAGCCCTAGAATAATGTTGAGTGCAGGAGAATCTTGCTGAATTTAGGGTTATCGTGTCGGCCATGGCATGGGTTTGTCAACCTCAAGGAGAAGTCGAGCCAAATTATGGTAAGTTTTGAAATGGGGGTAGCTTGTTACCTTTTAGGGATTAGGGTTTCTTTTTAGGTTTATTAGTTAAAATGCCCCTTGAAATTTGGGTCAAATATCACTTTGCACTCTAAAACTGAAAGTGACCCATGAACCCCATTTGACCGTGGTTTCGCGTTTCACTTTGCCCCATGTTGTCAACTCCGTTGCTAACCCCGTCAAAATTGTTGAGGTGGCATGGGTAATTTCATCTTTTTGTCCCATATGGCATAAAAACATTATAAATAATTAAAAATTCTCTTAAATAATTAAAATTTAAACATTAAAAATTATTTTTAAAAAAATTAACCAACAACCTCGTCCCCCACCCATACCAGCCATCTCCACCTAGCCCTCACTTTGATGTCACCGCCACCTCTCCCACCTTCTTGCACCCCCATCGCGACCTCAGCCTACCTACCAAATCAACCCACTCAAACAATCCCCATCTCCCATCTCTCTCAGCCCACAAACCCACCCTATCCCCATAGATGCTCCTCTCGGACAAACCCCACCACCACACAACCATCTACCTCCACCTAATCACCTCCAACACATTCGTTCATCAACCCCAAAACACCCACCCCAAACCACACAACTCCAAAAAGCCAACCTGCACCCCGCTAGCTCCAACACATCCGGCCTTAGCCAACCACCCCGATTGATCCCCCACCCCAAATTGCAACCGCTAACTGATACCCTACCCCATATTACACAATCCCAACTATCCTTTACCCATCTTCCCCAAATATGACTTTCAAATGAAGAAGAAGAAGAAGGAAAAAAAGAGAGAGAAGAAGACCCAAAAGAAGAAGAAGCAGAAAAGAAAAGAAAAGAAAAAGTAGAAAGTCGGCTGATGGAGAAGGAAGAGTATAGCATTTTTTAAATTCTTCTAAGAATATAATGAATATCATCATTTTACAAAGACTACTCAAAAATACAACTTGCTCCAGTGGTAAAGATCATTTATTAGGTATTGGAGGTTAGGGGTTCGAATCCCCTTAAACCATAGTACTCTTTAGTATTTGCATCTTTTTTTTTTAATTCTTTGAATAAAGGTGGGCTCCACAATTTGCGAAGTTGATGAAAAGATGAAATTATCCCTCCACGTCAGCAATTTTGACGGGGTTAGCAATGGAGTTGACGGCAATGGGCAAAGTTAAACACAAACCACAGTCAAATGGGATATATGGGTCACTTTCATTATGCAAAATGAGATTTGACCAAGTTTCAAAGGCCATTTTAAATAATAAGCCTTCTTTTTATAATAAAGGAGACTTTGTCTTGTTGGTAAAGTAGTCACTGTAGAAAGTTAGGTTAGGCATGTGAGTTTGCATATGCATTTTTAGGTGGTCCCAAATTCGTACTATATTTTTTGTCTCATTGCTTGTTCTTATGTGCTTTGCAGTTGATCCCAGCATTTCACTATTACAATGTATCATGGTGGTAGATTTAGTGACAATTTCTATGTAGGAGGTGATATGACATATATTGACTATGTTGACAAGGATAAGATGTCTATGGTTGAGATAGGTTGGATGGTTAAACATTTGGGTTATATGGATGGGATCATTTTGTACCATTATAAGCTACATGGGCCATCAAATGCAATGACCTTGCTACAATTCGATGACTATCCACTAGTTATATACCAAGAGGAAATGGACCAAGATCTGCTATAATAGATGAGGAGCCATATGAGTTTGATGTAGGATGTAGTGCTCCTCCAAGAACTCAAGGTTCAAAAGGCAAAGCAGTGGTAAGGGATGCATATAATAAGGCTAGAAAAGGGAGAAATGTTTTAGTTGACAGTAAGAAAAGCAAAAAAAAAAAAAAAAAAGAAAAGGAAGCATTCACACTAGAAGGAATTGTTCTCCAAAAGAAAAGAAATGAGTGAAATAAAGGCCTAAAAGGAGGAAGCATGGTGATTTTTCTTAGTCATCTGATGATGACCCATCTGAAGAATCATGCCTTATTGACACAACATATGTCATGAAAGAGGATGATGGCTTTGTTGAATCAAACATTTTATTTGCACATTATTTGTTTAAAGGTGGTTCTATTGGAAGTGAGACTATTGGAATAAAGGAGGTCTAGAATGAGAAAGCAAGAGAGCATGCCTAAAATGAGGGTGAACAGGCCCAGGATGCTGCAATGGAGCATGTCGAGGGTGTTGCAAATGAGCAGGCCCCCAATGTTACAAATGAGAAGGCCTAGGGTATTGCAAATGAGCAAGCCCCCAATATTGCAGAATGAGCATGCACAAAATGAGAATGAGCAGCCCAAAATGTTGCAGAAGAGCCTGAAATTGAGTAGCCAAATCCAAACAACAAACCAAAACTTACTCACTAAAGTATGGACACAATATATGGTATAAAAGAAATGGAAGGTTCAAGCTAAAAACATTTTGTAGAACCAAGCATTGCCCTAGGAACATATATGCCTTTTGCAAGTCATCTAAGGATAAAATATTGGTTGTTAAAATATACAATCCTATCCATACATTTGCACTAGTTTGAGATAACAACCTAGCAACTGTGAAGTGGCTCGCTAAAACATTCATTGACAAAGTCCAATCTAAGCTTAATATTCCTTCACATTCAATCAAGGAAGCTGCTTCAAAGAAGTAGGCAAATGGGGTTTCACGCATGAAAGCATATAGAGCCAAGAGATCAACTTTTGAGATGATAGAGGGTAATTTGGATGCACATTATACTATGCTTTAGGATTATTGTGAAAAAATGAAAATGAGCAACCTAGGAACAACCACCAAGATGAAGTGTGAATTTAATGGAAGTGATGCAATCTTTCAAAGGTTATATGTTTGTTTGGGAGGTTGTAAGAAGGGCTTCAAGGAGTATTGCATGCGTTTTATTGGATTAGATGGTTGTCATTTGAATGGAGCGTATGAGAGTCAGTTCTTAACTGCTATTGGAATTGAGGTCAATAATGAAACATGGGTCATACCTTATGTAGTGGTGGAGATGGAAATTAGGAATTCATGGACATGATTGCTTTAACTATTGGCTAGTGATGTTGGAATTGTGAATCAACATGGGTGGATATTTATCTCGGACAAGCAAAGAGGGTTGCCTAGAGCATTTGATGTAATAACCCAAAACAAAATATCTAAAAAAAAAAAAATATCTAAAAAGTAAGGATAATATCTTCTGGCAAAAAACGATTTTGCCCTCACATAATTTAATATAGAAAAAGTTGACTTTTTGATCGAGAAAGAATTTGGGAATTCCGCTTGCGCCGTTGCGTAGAGCACGGCGAAACGAGTCCGTAGACACGGAGTAGACTCGAATCGGAGTTGTAACGAAAGAGTTATGGTCAAAAGAGTCTCAGTGGCATAATCGTAAATATTTCGAAGTTGCATCTATAAAACCCAGCAGCTCTCTCTCTCTGCGCGAAAACGGGCCGCCTCCTTCCAGAGATTGCTGGCGCCGCCTCCGAGCACCAATGGCCGCGGGACCGGTGGCGTTTGAACCGCCATCGAGTCCCCTACCTTTGCCGACCGACCTCCACCCATGGGCCGCCCGGAGCTGGTCGGAAAGTCATGATTTCCGACGGATGTTCACCCGAGTTCACCCGATCTTCCAGCTTGATTTTCTCCTTCGTTTCTTCACCAAATCAATCGAGCAAGGTATGGTTTCTCAGCTATTTTCTGTGTTCTAGCTGATGATGTATGGGTTTCGATCGATTTTAGCTCTAAAGCGATCAATTTTCGACTTGAATTCTGTTTGAAACTTCGGCCGCCGAGATCTACTGTTTCTGGTCACTTTTTGGGGTATGTCCAAGAACAAAGTGACTCCAAATTGGGTGTTTTACCTAGGGTGGGAGTTTGGAGTCTTGGTTCCGAGATTTTTCGACCACCCGAAATCGCTTAAGACACCCAAATCTGCCCGCGCGTGCTGGGGCGCGTCGACGAGGGTGGTGAAGTAATTCTGTACAGTTTTGAGATCCTCGTATCGTCACGAGTGCGTAGGATTTCGCAGATTTCGATTCGGAATCCGTTTGAGCCCCGAACGAATTTTTCATATCGCGCGATCCTTGGGTGCAGTCTCGTCCAATCGTCGGATCACACCAAATTTTGGATATGTCGGTCTACATGATTTCAGGATCGTGTAGGATTCGACGGATTGCGAATCGGAGTCCCGGATACTCCGGAATCGCGAACCCTGGGGCTAGGGTTTGGATTTTAAGCGATAACGTGATTTTGGCCAATCCGACCGTCCGTTTCGGACCAAATTCGCGGAACATGGTTCCTTTTCTGTAAGGAAACTTCAGAGAAGCCCAGATTGGCCATCGGAGACCGTGGACCCACGGGGTCCCGGATTGGCCGATCTGGCAGCTTATCGCTTAGTAAGGCTTTGGGTCTCTTAAGACCATTCTAACTATCTAAAAAGGTAAGGTGGGCATAGGAGTAACTTGAAACGAGTGCACGTATTTTTAGGAGCCGGGGGCAGGGTGTTTAATTTAAATTCTTTTTATTCAGCAGTCTATTGATTTATTATTCATGGGTAATCAGGCACCAGAAGCCCGACAAGACCACAGGAGGGACCTTCAAGAGGTCCAATTAGCTCGGACCATCAGTGAGTGGACTTTCTTTCATAAACGATTTTATATGCATGAGTTATATAAATGATTTATATAAATAAGGTTTTTAAATGATTTTATAATGGTTTTCTACAAATAAGCTTTTATAAGTCAGTTCATATGAGTTAATTTCATTATTTGATCTTGAAAACGTTTTATGAACTATTTATTTCGAACGTGATGTGAGCAGTACAATGCCTTGATTTACGTGTTGTCTAGTTATTGAAGCTCAGTAATATAAAAAGAAAAGTTTGAGAACTCTATCAGTGGAGATAGCAGCAATATTTCAGTTTCACAGAAAGGCAGTGAGTTATTAGATTTTTCTAAAAATAGTTTATTTTAGAACCACCATGTACCCACCCTTTATTTGGTGATTACCTAGAGTTGGACCGATGTCTACGGACATCCAGTCCGATTTCAGTTTACGTCAGTGCACTTGACTTTGCCTCACGAGTTTCGGGGACGCTCGGACCGTGAGTGCCAGGATTTGCGGCTCGGCAGACTTGGTGTCCCGAGACCTGCCGGGATTGCGGCTCGGCTGACTTTATGTCCCCGAGACCTGCCAGGATTGCGGATCAGGCTGACTACGGTCCCCTGCATCCTGCCAGAGCGACTCAAGCTGACTTGGTGTCATCGAGGAATCTGCCGGCAGATCAGGCTGATCATAGTCCCCTGATTTCGCCAGTTTGCGGCTCGGGTAGACTGCGTGGCGCCCGAGACCTGCCAGGGGAATTGACGGATATGACAGGGGTACAAATAAGTGGTATTTTTAAAGGATTTTGAGTTTTCTTTTATTTAATTATGACTTCCAGTTATTTTATATCAGTTTCTTTGATATTCGTGCATTTATACCTTTACATATTTGTTCAGTTATACAAGCACAGTCATCAGTAGGTTTTTACATGCTTATTTGAATACCCTGTATTGAAATATAGATAAACCCTCGATTTAGATCCCTTCTTATTTTTTTAATGGGGGTTATTATGTTTATAAAATTGTTTTCAAGAACCTTATTTTTGTCCACTCACATTTTCAACCTGTTGTTCGCCCCCAGGCCATAGAAGTGCTCAGGATCCACCACCGGGCCATCCCTAACTTCCGCACCACCAAGTAAGGTAGAGTTTTGTGAAAAAAAAAATTCTTGAAATCCTGTGAAGTTTAGAATTTGCTCTGATATCTGGTTTTAGTGGAAAACTGAAGCTGGCAAATAAGTGGTTATCCTATTCTGGCAGTTGGTGTGAAATTATTTGATTGTTTAACAGGTGAAAAATTTTGGTATTGGTCAAAATACAGGGGAGACTCTGCTGAATTTTCGGCAGAAGTCTAAGGGGAATTTTAAAAAGAATTTGAAAAAAGAAGTGTAAAAAGGTCCTTTGTGCCCGACATTCGCCAGGTGTCGGACACGTACAGGACTAGCCTCGAATTCCAAAGTGGAAAAATGGGTCGGGTCCTGTCAATTTGGTATCAGAGCATAGGTTTTACTTCCTGTAGACTTCGCACTCTGTGCATTCTCGTTTTCTTTTCAAACTGGGCCCAAATGGTGGTGGTATCCGTGGGAAAATTAGACAGATATCCCGACGTAAGGGGATAAGATTCCCAAGTCAGACAGGAACTGCACCGGTATCTGAACCGGCAGAGTAATCTTTTGTAAGAGGCTCGTCAGGAGCCATATTTACTGTACTTAGTAGACAGGGAGATCCAAACATCCAGTAGATCTCGGAGTTGTTAGCTCCGGCTTTCGTCAGCCAGAGATCCATCCGTGAGATAGGTGAATCCAGTAAAAAGGATTGAGAGCTATAAATTTTGGTAATAGTTGTCCTCAGTAGTAAAGGAAGATTGGATTGAACGGAATAGAGTAGATTATGAAGGTCATGGTTGTTCTACAGAAGAGTAGAGTATTGGTGGGATTTGGTTAAGAAACGATGCTAGAATCCTTTGACTCGAATGAGACAAGCATTTTTAGAGCCGAAGTTGATAGTCAGTCTTATCGATAAGTCTACAGAAGGTGTGAATGCAGGAGTTTTTGCAGCAGAATAGAGGATAATGGTTGAACCCGAATACGAGAAAAAGGTTTCACGTACTGTTCCTACTAATAGAGATTGGAAAGTAAGAGGTAGTACCTGGCTGCGATAAGGTTAAAAAGCTTTCATCCAAGGTATTGTGATTAGTTAGAAGTCAGTTAACTTGGGTGCCGTGGTAATGCCTGTCTAGCCAGATAATGGGTAGACCATAGGGTGCACTTTGTGCACGGTATTTGGATATAAGTAATACTGATCAGGAAACATTTAAGAGAGGTAACTACAGTGGTGATCACAGTTTCCAATCATCGAATGGCCGCAGGCTTGGAGGCTATCGATCTGGAGTTAGTTTCAGTAGAGGTACCAGCCAGGATGGTGATATTGGAAATCGTTCTAGGGATTGGTGTAGCCAGAAATAGTAAAAGACAGATGTTGCTAGGCTCTAACAGGAGAAGTTGCCTTAATGTGCTAGGTGTGACAGGTATCGTTCCGGGCTCTACTAGAGAAGTGCTACTGGAGGATAATGTTATAGGCAATCTAAATCTTTTTAAAAAGGGTTGCCACTGTTCCCTTAAGTATAATAAGATTATTACTGCAGCGAAACAAGTATGCAAGGTAAATTACAGGAAATACCACAGTTGATGGGAGCTCTGTTTAGCAATGGGCCCAGATCAGTATGGCTAGTTGAGGAAGCAGTCAGTTGAAGGGATGTAGTAACAGTTTTAAACCTGCAGATAGATAGTATAACACGACTCAGTAGGAAGTATGAGCATTATTTACTGCAGTTACAGATTGAATTCCTCTCTGGCATGGTTGACTGGAGGTCATCTTAGGGTTGAACTGATTCAATCAGATACCGTGTCGCAGAGTTACCTTTCATTGGAAAATTGGGTTTATTCTTGAGCTCGTTCCAGGAATGAAGCCTATTTCTCGGGTAAAGTACCAAAGGACACCAATAAGTTGAAGGAGTTAAAGACTAAAATGGCCAGAATTGATAGCGAAGAGGGTCATTCAGCTTAGTGTCTTCCTCATTGAAGTGTTCGAGTGTTAATCAAGGAATGAGATGTCACTATGAAGTTATCCATAAACTTAAGATAGTTGGATGGATCACAGTACGGAAATGGACGTCTGTGGTTTCACAGTAAGGAATGGTGTAATAAACTAAGGAGTGCTAAGAGATTTTCTAACAAGCGATTTGAGGCTTGGATAACTCCAGTAATGAATTAGAAAGGAGTATGTACTTAAAACAGCGTGTTGAATAAAGTATGGGGGCTCTAAGTTCCTGATCATACTATAAAGAATTAAGGGATGCGCCAGTTGTATTTTGGACCCCTCGTGAACAGAATGTTCGGGCGGTATTGAGATCGCCTTATGATTGCGTAACTAGATAACCTTTGAGTGTATTCGAAGAAACAGAAGGCACATGAGAAGTATTTGAACTTTGGGTGGTGGACTTTGAGAAGGTAGTAACTTTATGCCAAGCTCAGTAAGTGTGCATGTTGGATGGACATAGTGAGTTTCTTGGAACACATAATTTCGGTTAAAAGTATTTTGTTGATCCTCAAGGATTGAAGCAGTAGCAAATTTAGTTACGACCAATCAGTGCTACTGAGATACAGAGTTTTTCTAGGTAAGTCGATTCTTACTGTCGCCCTGTAGAAAGGGTATCCACCATGGCGACACTGTTCATCCTTTAGAAAAGAAAGAAGTTAAATTGGTGTGGTCAGATTAGTGTGAAGAGGATAATGTTAAACTTAAGAGCAGGCCAACCACTACTTTGATTTCAGCACTGCAGGAGGTTAGGGAGAACTTGGTATGTTACAGTATTATTTGTCATAAGAACTGAGGTTTGAGTAAATGCAGTATGGTAGAGTGAGTGCTTATGTATCTCAACAACGGAAGAAGCATAAATCGAAGCATTCTATTCATGATTTGGAACGGGCCACAGTAAGGTCTGGCTTAGTAAGGGTGGTGGCCGTCTTTTATGAAGAAATATGCAAAATCCTTACAGATCACAAGAGGTTACCAAATTTCCTTATACAGGAGGAAGAAAACTTGAGACGGAGAAAATGGTCAGAGGACATAGATACACTCAGTATGGAATTCTCAGGAAGAAGTGGCTTATCTCCGAAGGAGATAGATTATCAGTGATAGTTGGACAAAAAGTTGAGTTGGATACAAATAATCAGAAAGCACTGTTAATGACTTGTCAAGGAAAATCAGTACTAATGAACTCGAATATTTACAGGTTAATTTCAGGATTTTGATTTGATTCCTACGAGTAAAAGGTTGAATTATATGACATGAAAAGCAAAGGTTCAAAATAGAGATCTTACAAGGAGCTTTTTATGATGAAAGGAACAGTAGACATTGTCAGCAAGGAATAGCCCCGTGACAGGAATCGACAAGGTTCTTGCAGCCACTTCCGATTTCTGAAGGGAAGCGGGAGTAATTTATGATGGATGTTGTGTTCAGCCTCCTTGAACATAAAGGAAGTAGAACGGAGTGTAAGAAATTGAGGATGGATTCAGCAAGTCTGTATAAGTTCTGCCGGTGAGAGCCAAGGGTAGTTTGAACAAATCGGCAAAGATTTTCCCAGAAAAGATCATCAGACTTTATGGAGTACCAATCTCTATTGTCTGAGATTGACAATCCCAGGCTATGTTCCGTTGAACTCAGTTCAAAGACGCTTTTTGGAACTCAATTGCAGTCTAATACTGCCATTCACCCATGACAGATGATTGATTTAAGTGAATGCCCCAAACTTTAAATGAGTGGCTGAGATGTTGTATACTGCAGTTTCAGAATATTTGGGGTGAAAAGTTATCATTTGAGAGTGTGCCTCAAGTGACAGTTGTCAGACTTCCTTGGATTACAAATCTAAAAATTGCTATTGGTATCTATACCTGAGATGTTTCCAATAGACGCCTTACACGAGGCATAGTACGGACCATCCAAGTATGAAGATGGAATGTTAAGCAAGGTTTATTAAAATCTGAAAGTGTTGAAGGAAATAAAGAACCTTATTGAATTAAGCAGAGAAGACTTAAGTGACCCAGGATGAGTTAAGAGTTATGCAGATACTAGAAGAAGGATATTCAGTTGGGTGTTCTTCGATATTTATCGCCTGAGGAAGGGGTAGTGACAGTTAAAGAAGCAAGGGAGCCAAATCCTAGCTGAATCAGACCTAATGAGATTATAGAATGTGTGGAAAACAAGCAGTTCAGACTTTGGAAGGAAAAGTGTTTAACTTCCAGTGATATATGCAGTATAGTAACCTGAGCTGCAGATACATGAGCAATCCTTTCCCTCTTCAAATGACAGAGATGTAAATTTCGAGGACGAAATTTTTATAAGGGGGTAGATTGTAATAACCCAAAATAAAATATCTAAAAAGAAATAAAATATCTAAAAAGTAAGGATAATATCTTCTGGCAAAAAGACGATTTTGCCCTCACATAATTTAATAGAGAAAAAGTTGACTTTTTGATCAAGAAAGAATTTGGGAATTCAGCTTGCGCCGTTGCGTAGAGCACGGCGAAACGAGTCCGTAGACACGGAGTAGACTCGAATCGGAGTTGTAACGAAAGAGTTATGGTCAAAAGAGTCTCAGTGGCATAACCGTAAATATTTCGAAGTTGCATCTATAAAACCCAGCAGCTCTCTCTCTCTGCGCGAAAACGGGCCGCCGGCTTCCAGAGATTGCTGGCGCCGCCTCCGAGCACCAATGGCCGCGGGACCGGTGGCGTTGGAACCACCATCGAGTCCCCTACCTTTTCCGACCGACCTCCACCCTTGGGCCGCCCGGAGCTGGTCGGGAAGTCATGATTTCTGACGGATGTTCACCCGAGTTCACCCGATCTTCCAGCTCGATTTTCTCCTTCGTTTCTTCACCAAATCAATCGAGCAAGGTATGTTTTCTCAGCTATTTTTCGTCTTCTAGCTGATGGATGTATGGGTTTCGATCGATTTTAGCTCTAAAGTGATCAATTTTCGACTCGAATTCTGGCCGACACTTCGGCCGCCAAGATCTACTGTTTCTGGTCCCTTTTTGGGGTATGTCCAAGAATAAAAATGACTCCAAATGGGGTGTTTTACCTAGGGTAGGAGTTCGTAGTCTTGGTTCCGAGATTTTTCGACCACCCGAAATCGCTTAAGACACCCAAATCTGCCCGCGCGTGCTGGCGCGCGTCGACGAGGGTGGTGAAGTAATTCTGTACAGTTTTGAGATCCTCGTATCGTCACGAGTGCGTAGGATTTCGCGGATTTCGATTCTGAATCCGTTTGAGCCCCGAACGGATTTTCCATATCGCGCGATCCTTGGGTGCAGTGTCGTCCAATCGTCGGATCGCACCAAATTTTGGATATGTCGGTCTACATGATTTCAGGATCGTGTAGGATTCGACGGATTGCAAATCGGAGTCCCGGATACTCCGGAATCGCGAACCCTGGGGCTAGGGTTTGGATTTTAAGCGATAACGTGATTTTGGCCAATCCGACCGTCCGTTTCGGACCAAATTCGCGGAACATGGTTCCTTCTCTGTAAGGAACCTTCAGAGAAGCCCAGATTGGCCATCGGAGACCGTGGACCCACGGGGTCCCGGATCGGCCGATCTGGCAGCTTATCGCTTAGTGAGGCTTCGGGTCTCTTAAGACCATTCTAACTATCTAAAAAGGTAAGGTGGGCATAGGAGTAACTTGAAATGAGTGCACATATTTTTAGGAGCCGGGGGCAGGGTGTTTAATTTAAATTCTTTTTATTCAGCAGTCTATTGATTTATTATTCATGGGTAATCAGGCACCAGAAGCCCGACAAGACCACAGGAGGGACCTTCAAGAGGTCCAATTAGCTCGGACCATCAGTGAGTGGACTTTCTTTCATAAACGATTTTATATGCATGAGTTATATAAATGATTTATATAAATAAGGTTTTTAAATGATTTTATAATGGTTTTCTACAAATAAGCTTTTATAAGTCAGTTTATATGAGTTAATTTCATTATTTGATCTTGAAAAAATTTTATGAACTATTTATTTCGAACGTGATTTGAGCAGTACAATACCGTGATTTATGTGTTGTCTAGTTACTGAAGTTCCAGTAATATAAAAAGCGGAGTTTGAGAACTCTATCAGAGGAGACAGCAGTTGAATTTCAGTTTCACAAAAAGGGCAGTGAGTTATTAGATTTTTCTAAAAATAGTTTATTTTAGAACCACCATGTACCCACGTTTTATTTGGTTATTACCTAGAGTTGGACCGATGTCTACGGACATCCAGTCCGATTTCAGTTTACGTCAGTGCACTTGACTTTGCCTCACGAGTTTCGGGGACGCTCGGACCGTGAGTGCCAGGATTTGCGGCTCGGCAGACTTGGTGTCCCGAGACCTGCCAGGATTGCGGCTCGGCTGACTCTGTGTCCCCGAGACCTGCCAGGATTGCGGATCAGGCTGACTACGGTCCCCTGCATCCTGCCTGAGCGACTCGAGCTGACTTGGTGTCATCGAGGACCTGCCGGCAGATCAGGCTGATCATAGTCCCCTGATTTCGCCAGTTTGCGGCTCGGGTAGACTGCGTGGCGCCCGAGACCTGCCAGGGGAATTGACGGATATGACAGGGGTACAAATAGGTGGTATTTTTAAAGGATTTTGAGTTTTCTTTTATTTAATTATGACTTCCAGTTATTTTATATCAGTTTCTTTGATATTCGTGCATTTATATCTTTACATATTTGTTCAGTTATACAAGCACAGTCATCAGTAGGTTTTTACATGCTTATTTGAATACCCTGTATTGAAATATAGATAAACCCTCGATTTAGATCCCTTCTTATTTTTTTTTAATGGGGGTTATTATGTTTATAAAATTATTTTCAAAAACCTTATTTTTGTCCACTCACATTTTCAACCTGTTTTTCGCCCCCAGGCCATAGAAGTGCGCAGGATCCATCACCGGGCCATCCCTAACTTCCGCACCACCAAGTAAGGTAGAGTTTTGTGAAAAAAAAAATTCTTGAAATCCTGTGAAGTTTAGAATTTGCTCTGATATCTGGTTTTAGTGGAAAACTGAAGCTGGCAAATAAGTGGTTATCCTATTCTGGCAGTTGGTGTGAAATTATTTAATTGTTTAACAGGTGAAAAATTTTGGGATTGGTCAAAATACAGGGGAGACTCTGCCGAATTTTCGGCAGAAGTCTAAGGGGAATTTTAAAAAGAATTTGAAACAAGAAGGGTAAAAAGGTCCTTTGTGCCCGACATTCGCCAGGTGTCGGACACGTACAGGACTAGGCTCGAATTCCAAAGTGGAAAAATGGGTCGGGTCCTGTCATTTGAGGTTTGGATGTAACTTGGATTAGTCATGTTGTAGTTTTTGGATTACTCATTTGCATACTTGGTTGTATGTATTTGGATATATTATGCATAGGGGTATGGATGTATTTGGATGTAGTCTTTTGCACATGAATATTGATGTATTTTGAACTAAAGGCAAATTCTTTGATATATAATGGATGCAGCCATATTGATGGCAAATTCTTCTTTGCAATTATTTACAAACCCAAATGCAATTCATTGCACCATATGCAGTTTACAAAACCTTACTAAATGCAATTCATTATACCAAAATGCATTTTACAAAGCCAATTGCATTTTACAAATCCACATGGACTTCGAATGTGGCTCACTAATACACAGTGCACATGAAACCATCTAAAACTCTAGTTATAGCCTCACATTGTGGTTGGTTTTATCTTTCTTGCATCCTTCCCCACTCAGAACCAATAGAAGTACAAAGATCGTGAACCATGACCCTAGTAGCGAAACCCACCGGAACCTAAATCTCCTGGAAGCTTTTCTTTACCCCTCTTCCTACTTTGCCAAGCTTTTTAGTGAAGGGAAAATTAGGGGGTAGGGATTTCTAAAATCCCATGAAGTTATGACAGAACAAATCATCTAGCATATGCATATCAAATATGAAATAAAACAAAGCGGAAGCCATGAAATAGCTAGAGATTCATACAATTCTCATCTTAGGTCCCAATCTTTATAGGTTTATGAAAATAACACCATAGACTCTCTAAGACAACTATTTAGAGAGGATTAATAGGATTAAGGAACACATACACTTGGAGCATATCGTGAAATCAAGGATGATGTTCAAGTAGAGGGATTGGTCCCTTAGATGTTGATTCTCCACTTTGCTCTCCAAATAGGCACAACGATGTTATGCCTTCCTAAAGAATTTTCACTAAGGATAGAGGAGAATAGGAGAATAAGGAACCAAGAGGAAAAGATAGGTGCTAACCTCTTCTTCCTCTAGGTGGCCAGCAAAGAGAGTGATCGGGAGGGAGATTTGATGTTTCCTTTCTTCCTAAATGTCTGACTTGAAACCTTAAGGAGGTGTGGTGATATGGCTATGAATATATAGAGACATATTGTCACACATGTACCACTAAAGAGCCCATGTGTTGCACCCCCCTCATCCCTTGGCCATTTTGGGCTACTTTGGTCTACCACATTAATCTCATAATGTGTCACACTTTGCAAGTCAATCAGATCCATTTTCCTATGGGTATACTAGTGATTTGCCCCCTAACTTGTACCTAACTTTCGATTCACCCTCTATCCTTTTTTAAAAAAAAAAAAGAAAAAGAAAATTAAGGATATGAACTTCTTTTTTTTGGCCAATTTCCCCCCTAACGTCTAAAGCCCCGACATTTCATCCAATTTTCAGTTCAATCATCTTAAAATTTTATTTTTTTGGAAAAATAAGAGAGAAGAAAAATAGGAAAATTGAACAATTTACTAGAGGAGAAAATGGGTGTGTTAAGTAGTTTCCGGCAGCTTGACGAAAGCTCAGTCAAGCTCTGGAACTATTGACCAGAGGAGAAAATGGGAGAAGATAGAGGAATGGAGCTTGAAATTGCAGAGGCTTAAGGGATGAGAGATGAAGCTTGCTCTCTAGATGTGTGTTGCTTGCCTTTTCCGAGTTGTTTTGGTGGGTAGAAGGTGCCTCCCTTTTATAGGCGCTGGAAGCTCCTTCTTCTCAAGAAAACCCTAGTTGGTTTTCTCCAATTTTGCCAAGTCTTCTCCTCAATTTCTCTATTCTTCCTTCGATTTAATCTCTTTTTATGAAATCTCCCTAAATCCAAATACACAGAGACAAGATTTTTGGGAGCTCTAGAGTCTTCCCGCAGTTGGCCCTGTGGCAATCTCCTATCTTTGGCTACCATCTCTCCTTCTTTCCTCCCCTATTTTATGGCAAGAGCTAGTAGGAGAAAAGAATGGGTAATGGCACTGGTCTAAAGGGTGTTTTGCTCAAGTATCCTTTGATTTTTTGGATTGCTTGTGTTGAGATTTGTCTTTGTCCATGTGCTGGAGATTTGGAGATTCCCAGCTGCCTGCATACATAGGTAACCTTTGGCTTTTGTCGTTGTTTTGTCTCCAGCCATGTGCAAGAGACTTTTAGATATTTTCCTTGGTTGCTTGGGCCTTTCTAAGGGAATGGGCTAATTTCCTAGAGTATTGGGCTATTTTTCCTAAAGTATTAGGCTATTTTCTCTCCTTTATGCTTACCCACATATTTTGGCTCAAGAAATGGGCTTGAGTTTCGGGGCTCCCAAGCAGCCCAAAACTTCCATTTCTCGGCTCATCAATGGGCCTCATGAAAACTTGTAACCATCCATACCATAACCCGCTCAACAAGCCCCAGGCATTTGGGTGGCTTGGGCCCACTTAAACTTGTAGGGTGGCGTGTTGCTTATTTGCTTGGTATGGCAGGTGTGCAAGCGCATATGACGAACTCTTGTGTACCCAAGTTGGGTTTCTTCCCAAGTTAGGTGTCGTACTGGGTTAGAAATATATTTGGGCCCAACCTTGGATTTTTTGGGCCTCAACATTAGCCCCCTTGATTATTGGGGCCATGAATGTGTATTGAAATGGTCCAAATAATCAATTTCCAGCCCAAAATAAATCGCAGTGGCATGGCATGGCATGGTTTGGCATGGGTTTAGGAGCAACTCAAGGATAACCAGTTACGGGTCTCTAAAATTACAGCCAAGTTTTTTCCCGGAAGGTTGGAGGGGTCGCAATGGTCCCGCTTAAAACCTAATCCTTCTTAAACATCGAGGGTGTTGGCTTGAAGAACTTTCTTAGACACTGTAATTTTGGAGGTTACTTACTAGAGTTACCAAGAGTTGGCCTATTTTGTGGCATGACAGAGAAGAAAATGCTTGGTGGATTAGCTCGAAATAACTTAACTTGCATGATTTATTTTCTTGAGTGACTAGAGAGGCTTGATTTTGCATGGTTAAGAGTTGCATTGCCTTGTGTGTTTGATATTAGTTTTGTATGGCTTGCACGCTTGGTTTTGACGTGCATATTTGGTATTGGCATGTATTCTTAGTATTTGGCTTGATGCTTGGCATTGACGTGTATGCTCGATTTTGGCTTGATGCTTGGCATTGGCGTGTATGCTTGATTTTGGCTTGTATGCTTGGATGCTTGGCATTGGCGTGTACGCTTGATTTTGGCTTGATGCTTGGCATTGGCATGTATGCTTGATTTGAGCTTGTATGCTTGGTATTGATTTGTACGCTTGGCTTTGGCTTGTATGCTTGTACGCTTGATATTGGCATGTACGCTTGGTATTGGCTAAGGTGGCATGATTTAATATAGCTTTTGGGACATTTATCATGGTGGATGTCATTTGACATGAGCCAGCCTTGTTAGTGGATAGTGATGATCCAATCTTGGAGTTGCATATGCAATGAGCTTTGATTCACCATTCTGTTTGAGTTTACAGCACCAGCCTCCGAACACTTTGAATTTAGCGGACAAAACCTCAGTAAAGGTGCTAGTGTGCGACATGATGGCTAGATACTGGAAGAATGTTTGAAATAGAGTGTATGCTGGGAGGATGTTTGAAACAGAGTGTATGCTGGAAGGATGTTTGAAATAGGGCAGGTGCTGGAAAATGTTTTGTTTGGCATGGAATAGGTCCTGGAAAAACGTGACTTGGCTTGACATGATTAGCTTGAATTTGCTATGAGGATGTGGATAATCTAATGGTTGAGTTGAATCAAGATATAGCTTGGTCTGGCATGAGGGTTCGGGCAGCATGAATATAGAGCTTGTGTTATTTTCCAAGAGCATCTCGT
Source organism: Prunus dulcis (assembly GCF_902201215.1). Classification (NCBI taxonomy): domain Eukaryota; kingdom Viridiplantae; phylum Streptophyta; class Magnoliopsida; order Rosales; family Rosaceae; genus Prunus; species Prunus dulcis. Next base: position 110,879 of record NW_023010009.1, on the reverse strand, counting down.
ACAACGCATCATTATCTTCCATGTTTTGCTTGGCTTGAATCTTGGTTACTGCAAGCATATTTTGGCTTACAAGAGCTTGAGTTCTTTGTAAGTGGCTGCTATCTTTTCCTTTCATTTGGCATGGCATGCTTTATTTTCTGATTTTCTCTCACTCTTCTTTCTTCTTCAAGATCCAAACTCGTGGGTATTGTTCATCGGTACAGAAGTCAGATTTTGGAAGCTCAAATCAGAAAACGTCCTTGATAAAAGTTGTTCATCTGCTCGATTACTTTAGCCTGGCAAAATTTGAGAATTTTTTGAATTTTTCTGATGCCTCAAAGTTAGTCTGCAACTTCTGTGTTCATCCATGGCTGGTGAGTTTCTGCAGATTCTGCTTCTACATGTGTTTTTAATTTATGATGCCCGGATGATTGCACTTGCTTCACAAAATGTGCTCGAAATTATGTCATTTATAACATATCCAAAATTGAAGATCATCCAACCATTGTAGTGTTCTCTGCCTTCATTTTTCTGAAGCATGTTCTTGAATTGATGTTGATGCCTTTGCTGCATGCTTGTTTTCTATGCTTGAATGCTTGGGTTCCTCTGTATTTCCCAGAATTTGTGAACTAGAAATCGAATTCTGAGGTTGAACTTCTGGTTTAGGATTCTAGCTTGGTGATAAACAAGAGTCAAACAAGCTCACTTGGGTAATGCATGCCAAGTGTTTGTCAAAATATCTCAAAGTAACTTGTGGGCTATTCTTTGAAATTTCGAAATGTTTCTCTTGGAATCTAAGTTGGATATGAAAACAGACTTCTCAATGGTTGTGTTGGAACTGGTCTTGTACCATTTGAAGGAAAAATGAATTTTTGGTGTAATTTCAAAGGGCTAAGCTGCTGGAATTGTGCAGCTGCATAGCATGTTTTGGGAATCTGTTTGACATGGTTCCCTAGCTCTAAATGCAAAGAAATTTAAAAAATGAAGCTTGATATGTCTAGTTCTAATCTGGAAAGTTTGGGATTTGTTGGTTGTAAACTTGAATTCCAGAGATTTTCCAAAGGTGGGATGTTCCAGCTAGAATGGTTGGAAAGTTTGTGTATAAGTTTTGCTTGGCATGTTGCTTTTGTTTGAGAATTTAGCATATCCTTTCTCTAGGCATTGAATGTTGATCTGGGCATTGGTAGAGCATGTTCTGAGCAATATTGTCGTGAGAGCGTGATGTTGAATGGTATTGTCGTAAGAGCATGAGTTCTTCAATTTGCTTGAAATCCCTGAATTGCTTGGAATACTTGAATGAAATGTGATTGCTTGGCATGTGGATTGGTATTATGCCATGTGAATTTTTCAAATGCTTGATTCATGAGTTTGCTTGCTACTCATGCATCATCTTCTACTTTGCATGAGTTTCTTCAAAGAAAATGAAAGCATGCAAATGTTGAAGCATTCACCTTCATAAAACTAGCATCTCTCTCCAGCATCTGATTCTTAGCTAATGTATCATTTTCAGGCTTGATTAAGAGGCTCTAAAGCATGAGAAGTTTCATTTGCTTAGAGTTTGATAGAATGAAGGTGAGTTTTGGTTGCGTGCAACTTGTCTTGGAAGAAATTATGCTTCAATCGCGATTATGCTTCCGGCGCCTCCTTTTTGTTTACGAGTTCCCTTCCGGCACCTGATTTTTGTCCAATGTATTCTCTTGTTTCCTTTTCAAGCTTGATTTAGAGGCTCCAAAGCATGAAAGATGTCATCTTCTTACTGATTTGCTAGGAACTTGATAGAATAAAGGTGAGTTTTTCATCTTGACTTGCAATGTGAAGGCTTATGGAAGATTTGAGTTGCTTAACCAAAGAGATTTTGGGTGAGATAAAGAACAAGCTAGTTGTTGAGGCTGCTTCGAGTTTTCTTTCAGAGATGTAATGAGTTTGTTGAATTGTTGCTGTGGGAGAATGGATGAATGTAGGAAAATATGCTTTCGACACCTCCCTTTTTTTCTTTCTACAGTACCCCTCAAGCATCTGTATATTTTTTCAAACTTGATTGAGAGGTTCCAAAGCATAAGAAGAACAAGCTAGTCGTTGAGGTCACTTCGAGTGTTCTTTTAGAGGTGCAATTAGATTGTTTAATTGTTGTAAGAATGGATTGAGCTCTAGAGGTTATGAAGCACAGACACTGGCAGGATGTTAGAAATCGGGTAGGGGCTAAGAAGGTTTGAAATAAGGCAAGTGCCTAGAGAATGTTTAAGATATTAGAAGTGGTGGAAACAGTGATGAATGAATGTATGTAGCTTGGACTTGGTTGAAGATGTAAATAATGTTGATTCACACAACTCTTGGAATCGAGGTATAGCTTGGTTTAGCATGAGAAACTTTGAAGTGCTTGTGCTTGACCTTTCTTTTCTTTTTTTTTCAATTGGCAGAAAGCCCCCAAGTCATTTGGATTGGCATTTTGGCTACTTATATATATATATATATATTTGCTTAGCATGGAGCCCCCAAGTATTTTGGAGTTTGCATGCGTAGTTCGCTCAATGGCATGAATGATGGATTTTCCTAAGCCCCCAGTCCTCGTACAAGATCTGGTTTTGCTTGAGAATGGAGATCTAAGACACAAGCAAAAGGCACATGTCAGTCATCTTTATTATGCTTGTTCAGCAAAGTAGATAGCCAACAAAATGGGGGAAAAAAAGGGAATGTTCTTATCTCTTTATTTTATCTGGTTTATTGCTTCTGGTCTTCTTCTTCAGAGTCGTTGGTGAAGATAACAGCCTGATCCCCAGTAGAGTCGCCAATTTATGTAGGGGCTTTTCCGTTCCGGCAACTATTGATGGGTCTAGGGTGCAGTAAAGAGCCAAATGTATGAAATTGCCCATTGAGTCTGAGTTCAAGGATCAGACCCCATGAGTGTTTCAAAAGGGTAGCTGAGCCTTAGGAAACACCTTGGTATTCTTCACCAATAAAACCAACAGTTGCTTACAAATAAATTCTTGGCTTGGCATGAGAAGCTTATGGCATGAGATCTAAGCATTCATGAGAGAGAGAGAGAGAGAGAGAGAGAGAGAGAGAGAGAGCTGTGATTTCCTATGAGAAACAGAGTTTTTAAGGCAAGGGGGAAGGGATTCTAAAGGAATTCGTTGAAGAGAGAGAGATGAGGGAATAACAATATGTGTGTTGAGCAGTTTTCGGCAGCTTGACGAAAGCTCTGTCAAGCTTTGGAACGATTCACCAAAGGAGAAAATGGGAGACGATAGAGGAATGGGGCTCGAAATTGCAGAGGTTTAAGGGATGAGAGATGAAGCTTGCTCTTTGGATGTGTGTTGCTTGCCTTTTCCGAGTTGTTTTGGTGGGTAGAAGGTGCCTCCCTTTTATAGGCGCTGGAAGCTCCTTCTTCCCAAGAAAACCCTAGTTGGTTTTATCCAATTTTGCCAAGTCTTCTCCTCCATTTCTCTTCTCTTCATTCGATTCAATCTCTTTTTATGAAATCTCCTAAATCCAAATACACAAAGACAAGATTTTTGAGAGCTCTAGAGTCTTCCTCCAGCTGTCCCCGTGGCAATCTCCTATCTTTGGCTACCATCTCTCCTTCTTTCCTCCCTTATTTCATGGCAATAGCTGGTAGGAGAAAAGAATGGGTAATGGCGCTGGTCTAAAGGGTGTTTTGCTCAAGTATCCTTTGGTTTTTTGGATAGCTTGTGTTGGGATTAGTCTTTGGCCATGTGCTGGAGATTCCCAGTAGCCTGCATACATAGGTAACCTTTGGCTTTTGTTGTTTTTTTGTCTCCAGCCATGTGCTGGAGACTTTTAGATATTTTCCTTGGTTGCATGGGCCTTTCTAAGGTGATGGGTTAACCCATTAAGGGAATGGGCTAATTTCCTAGAGTATTGGGCTATTTTTCCTAAAGTATTGGGCTATTTTCTCTCCTTTATGCTTACCCACATATTTGAGCTCAAGAAATGGGCTTAAGTTTTGGGGCTATCAAGCAGCCCAAAATTTCCATTTCTTAGCTCATCAATGGGCTTCATGAAAACTCGTAACCATCCATACCACAAGCCGCTCAGCAAGCCCCAGGCATTTGCGTTGCTTGGGACCACTTAACCTTGTAGCATGGCGTGTTGCTTATTTGCTTGGCGTGGCACGTGTTCAAGCTCATATGACAAACTCTTGCGTACCCAAGTTGGGTTTCTTCCCAAGTTAGGTGTCGTATTGGGTTAGAAATATATTTGGGCCCAGCCTTGAATTTTTTAGGCCTCAACACTAGTATACCCTTTTCCTATAAATGTTTAAGTCATGTAGGAGTAAAACTAAACTTCCATAAGTTTAATTAATTCATTAAGCTAATCTGGTTAGTTTAATTAATTTAATGACTTAAGTAATTAAATCACTAACTTGTCTAATAAGCATTTGTCCTAGTTAACCTTATGTTGACCGCGTCAAGTCTCGGGTCAATGGTTTGACCTTTGACTTTGACTTTGACTTTGACAGAGCTGCAGAATCATATATTCTCTCATACCTTTTCGGTGTGCAATCTTATAGGTTCTAATTAGTGAGGCCGTGAGTAAGAATGGTTTCTTCTATATCGAATGTGAATTGTATCCCTCTATATAAATCTCCCTATTAGTGAAGGCTAATTATAATTTGTACTTACAGGGCTTTCACAAACCATGAGTGACACCTAGCAGTATGTCATGACTACCCAAGCTAAATAGAGTTCATTAGAAAACCTAGTCAGTTTGTGATTACAATGCAATTCGGTCCTTCTTTATTACAATACTCTATGTTGTGTTGTTGGGATATGGTTAACTTGTGTCAAATCCCTAACATGACATCTCTAGGTTATATGATTCACTTGGATGCAATTGCAAACTTTCTTGTTCCAATTCTCATCCTATACTTTGGCCAAAGATTCAACGTATCATATCTTTAGAGTATTCTCTCTTCCTACTAAGAGTAGAGATTCCTTGTTGTACATTCACATGCCTCTGTGCACATGCTGAGTATCCTGAGAAACACCTTTAAGTCACAACCTTTTGATATAACTGTATGGTGCCCTCAAAGAAAAACAACCCATACACAAAACAACTGTGATGTCTCAAGTCTAAGGACTAATATGCATTATCATAATGTAGAATTCTTTGTTTGACACTTGTGAGTAAGACTTCTATACAAGAATTCTTGAGTTGATCGCGTTTAGTAAATTTTATCTCTATAAAGCGTACACACATGTCTCAGTGTCTCTACTTGAATAATCTGAGACTAGCAAGCATAGTGTGTACCAGTCTTTGCGATTCACCATTGTCCAATTGGTGATCCTATGACTAGGAACCTTTTTAGGATACGATACTTCTATGATGGAAAGGTCCCGTGAATGTAACTTATTTAGACTGTTTCCATTCATATCTTTATCAATGAACTTGTTACTTTGTGTACGTTATGCATCTTAAAGTAACATTTGTGCCCCTTTGATTATATTAGCTATATTATATCCTTAGAGTATTCCATTTTTATATTGGCTTCTAGGGCATATACCTAACATTCAGAAGCCCATGTTTCACATTCCTCGACCTTTTGCACATCTTGGGATCAATCCATGGAAGAAGGCGCATCTTCTTGATTTCTGTAGAGAGACACGAGTAAGCCCTAATTAGCAATTGTAACCTCTGAAAATCTCAACCCATTCAATCTAACCACAACAAATTTACCCCATAGTTCGTGCGACCCCAGAAATGGTGGCCTGGGTTTGTGTCTGTCCACGACTTGCAAACGCGGGCTCTCTGACCACAACTACAGAAGGGCGCCTATATTTGATTTAGATTTGAAATTGGATTTAGGGCTTCATTCAGGTCGAATGCGAATGAAGATGTCAATTTGGGGTTTTTGTTCTCCATTTTGGGGTTCGTGGGTCTGGACTTTGGGTTTGTGGGTCAGAAATTATCCACTTTGGCAAAAAAAAAAAAGCCATGTCTGATATGCCACGTCATCACTTAACAATTCCCATGACAGACTGCGTAATGACATGATCAATTTGTAGGTTGAATATTCAATTAAGATTTCATAGAAGTCTATAAAATTTTTGGTGACCAGTAGGGTATAGCTCAATTGATTAAGCTCTTTCACCTTCACTCATGTGGGTAGAGGTTTGAAAGCTCCACCCACCTAATGAATATTTATATAAACCCCCTCCCCCAATCGCTTGTACTGAAAAGAAATTTTTTTTTTTTTAGAGAGTCCAATATAAGCCCCTACAATTTATATTCTCTAGACACAAACCCATCAATCTATAAATCTATATGGAAAACCCAAATTCAAACTAAATGCCCTGCAACATATAAGAGGTCATAATACTCTATGTATTTACATGATACGCATCCTGATGGTTTTCAATCACTAGGAACGACCATTTCATTCACGACAAATTCAATTTACCACCTTTTCAGCCTTGATCGTTTCCCATCATTGAAACCATAGATTCTCCAATGTTAGATTCACCTCCAATGTCTCTGTTGTTCAAATTCTGGGTTCGTAGGTACATTCTATTCATCAAACCAATCGCTAAGAAAAGACGACAGTGACTGAAACAATCTATTCTGGAACTGACGTGACAAGCTTGTATGGTCTGCCTTGCATATTGCAAGTAAAGGAAAACCTAATGACTAAATCCCATACAATCAGCTGAAGGAAAACCTAAAGTAAAAACAGATAATAAATAGAAGAGACTCGAATACAATCTATTAGAGGGAAAAACCACAATAAATTGGAGGATCACATTTTAAAAGCCCCCACAAAACACGTTGAATTGTAAATAGGGGCAATTTTGGAAGCTAAAAAATACATTAAATTAGGATCTTAGTTTGATTAGGTAATTTGCTGAATTAGATCCTAGTCATAAAAAAATAAAGAGATAGGTTGCAGTCAAGGAAATACCACTTCTATGGAGAAAAGCCAAATTTTCTATAAATTTTTTGGTGTATTCAAACTAAACTTTTTAAAATTCATTCACATTTGGATATATTCAATGATTTTTTTAATACACCTAAATTCTTTGGGCTTTCGAAGTTTCATAAATACGTATGATTTTGCACTGCAATCAAAGTTTTGGGCTATATAAATTTGTGGTGGTGTACACATGGTAACATCCAAATTTAATGGTACAGTAATCAAAAGCTAGAGAGAGCTACTTATGTTATTGCATGTGTGGCAAATGAAGTAGTTACATTGAATTTTAGTATATTTTATTTTTTTGTAATTTTTTTTAGTATAATTTATATTAGTTCTTTGTTTGACTTTGCAATTAGTAGGATTTTAGAAAGAATATAAAAATTAAATTGAAAATTAGAAAGTGAGAATAAAAGACATACAAACATTAAAAATAAACACTTAAACATAAATTAAAACACACATCCTTCTACTTATGTCTAGGGGTGGGCATTTGAACCGCAAAACCGCAAAACCGAACCAAACCAATCCGGAAAAAATCGAAAAAAACCGTGTTGACCAAAAAAGTCAAAAACCGAGAAAAATCCAAACCGAACCGGTTCAGACCGGTTCCGGTTTCGGTTTTCCATCCTAAGGAACCGGTCCAATCCGAACCGGTCCAATAGAATTAATTTATATATTTTTTAGATATTGTATATGTTTTTTTAATGTGTTTATGTTTTTTTATGTAGATATTATGAGTTCATCCACACCTAGCACCATAGCTCCAACTACTTTTCAATGTTAGGAGGAATTTAATTTGGGTTGTAATGTATATTTGGTTGAATTTGGGTTGTATTTGGCTAGTAATTTATTTTGGAACTTATTTTGTTGAAGTTTGATTTAATTTGGGTTGTAATTTATATGTTGAAGTTGGATTGAATTTGGATTGTATTTTTGTTGAAGTTGGATTCATTTTGATGATGTTGAAGTTGGATTGAATTTTTGTTGAAATTGGATTCATTTGAATTTGGATTGTATTTTTGTTGAAGTTGGATTCATTTTGATGATGTTGAAGTTGGATTGAATTTGGATTGAATTTTTGTTTAAGTTGGATTCATTTGAATTTGGATTGTATTTTTGTTGAAGTTGGATTCATTTTGATGTGTTGAAAGCTTGATGGAACCTCAAATTTGGGGTATGTTAGTATATAAATACATTTTGGGCAGATTTGTTAAAATTTAAATTATAAAAAAAAAAAAAAAAAACCGGAACCGCAGGAATCGAACCGGAACCGGATAGGTCCGGTTTAGTTCGGATTTCTGTATGTATGTTGAGCAGAACCGGTCCAAACCGAACCGGTCTGCACTATCGGATCAGGTTCCATTTTTTCCCCGAAACCGGTCCAAACCGAACCGTGCCCAGCCCTACTTATGTCCCTCCAAATGTCACCCGCCAGCAACACCCAAGCCACTATTATGACTACAATAAGTGGCCCCAACCAGGGGCGGATCTTCAAAGGGACAAAAGGGGTCGCTTGACCCCATGAACCCTCGAAATCTTCCTGGAAGCTCCGATCTTGACCCTATGGAAGGTTGGTGATCCAAAGAGAGGGGTCATGTTATGTTTAGAAGTATCGCGTCAAGGGAATGCTGAGGTGGTTTGCCTTAGGGAAACGGTCCATTTCAATTGATTTTAATGGAACTGTGCATCCCGTTTGTATTAAAAAAGGAATACCCACCATTTGTTTTATATAAAAATAAGCCAGCACACCAACCATGTAGAAACCATGCCCCAACAAATAAGGCAGCCCACCGTTTGTGTATATTGTTGTAAAGTGAGAGATGAAGCTCACATGAAGGATGTATTAGTTAAAAGCTTAATGATAATGTTGGAAGCTTAGTCAAAAGCTTAATGATGATGTTGGGTAATGAAGCCATCCAATTTGCCTATAAATAGGCTTGCTCATTCAATTGTAGAACACACCCAAGGAGAAGAGAGGAAAGAAAGGAAGAGAAGAAATGAAGAGTGAGAGGAAAACAAAGAGAGTGGGTTCTATCTTAGATGAAATTCTATCAGTGTAAATACAATTCTACTTCCAATATTTAGTGATACTTTTCATACTCTATTATTTTATTTTTATAACACGTTATTAGCACGATAGTCTCTTCCCTTTACTTCTAAATTTTCTCAGCTCAACATTATGTGATTATTTCTTTTTTTTCCTCTCTGTCATATATTATATTTATTTGCTATTGTATTACTAACCACTAATAAAAATGGGCCCTTGGTAATACTAAACATATGATCAGTGGAAGGCCGTTAATAATATTAACACTTTTCTTATTTTATTCAGTGGTGGTTTTATCCCCACATTTACTTTACTTACTATATGGTGTAGGTTTATTACCCATACAATTTATTTACTGTATGGTGTAGGTTTATTACTCATACAATTTATTTACTGTATTTATTTAAAAGTGTGGTGTGAGTTTATTGTCCACAGTACTGCCTTTATTCTTATTTAAAAGTATGGAGTAGAATTTGTGCCCATACAAGCACATTTACTATACCGCACATTTACTTTATTATTTAAATTATGGTGCGGGATTAACGTCCATACATGAGGGAATTTAATTTATGAATTTACTTTATTGCACATTTACTTTCATTTAAAGTATGGTGTGGGCTTAACGTCCATACATGAGGCAATTTAATTTATTGCACATTTACTTTCATTTAAAATATGGTGTGGGATTAACGTCCATATAGCAAGCAATTTACTTTATGAATTTACTTTACCGTATATTTACATTTATTTAAAGTATAGTGCCGGATTATCGTCCATACCAGCAATTTATTTACAAGCAATTTAATTTATGAATCTATTTTACCGCACATTTACATTTATTTAAAGTATGGTGCGGGTTTATCGTCCAACTAGCAATTTTTTTTATAGATTAATTGTGCGGTATAATGAGTTTTGACAGTATACTGATCAGGACCAGAAGCTCCTTGATCCTCATCATACAACTACATTAGGACTTGAAGATCCTTGATGATGATATTGATATGAGAGCTGGCAATCTCTTGGGTACTATATTTGTAAACGGGTGATCGGACTTGAAGATCCTTGATCCTTGACATATAAATAAGGACCTGGAGTTCTTTAATGATGTAATAGTACTGTATTAGTTAATAGTGCCATACACATGAATAGTAACTGTACTGGCAAATGTACTATATGGATGAATAGACACAAATTTCATGACTTGATGAATAGTACTGTATACATGAATAGCGATGTATGCATAAATATTAACCATTTTGAGTAAACCATCACTATATACAAAAGGGAACATGCAATCCTTAAACTCATGGATGAGCAATTAAATGAGATGCCAAAAGTTCCTCAAAACATGGACAATTATGTAAGGGCCTGAAGTTCCGAAATATACAAGAAATTAAAAAAATGTCCATACCATGAGAATATGTGATTTTGGACCGAAGTTCAAAATCTGACAATATTGAGAACATGAAAGTTCCAACAGTTAAATGGACAACCCTTGAGGTATTATTGCAAATTGTGGTACACCACATCTTTCTTTGGCATAAGAAAACGATGAATTTAATAAAGTTCGATTTTGTTACAATCGACACCTCAAGAAAGAAATATATTTTGTGAATTCCGGTTTTTAAGAATACACCGTGAAATGGATGATATCAGGATAAACCTCAAATTATGAATTGAAGCTCCCCTTATATGTTATATTATATGATTTGGGCTGGAAACCCATGGATCCAAATATATGAGAGATCCTGAACCTAAAATTTTGGGTATATAGTAGTTAATTCTCTTTACTACTATATTGCAATATTATCATGGCTTTTACTCAATTTATATTTCATGCCCATTTGAAAAGGGCAAATAAATTATGAGGTCGTGTTTAGCCCGGGCCAGAAGTTCAGGACTCACATGCATTGAAATATGTAATTTTGAGAGATTTGATGTGGTTATTTGAACCTATAAGGCACAAGGTTCCAAACCGTCATTTTGAAAAGACGTAAAACCACAGGTGCAAGTTTAAGAATTTGCGCAATTATTATAACAGGAAAGAAGGCATACAACACATAGATTTTTCCACATGCAAGGAAAAGCAGACTCTGCAAAATCTATAAAATTACATTATGTTCTGGAGGCCTCTGAAGGAAGATGACGGCGCCTATTAAGCTTAGCCATGAGCCTCTCGTGGTCTCCCAGAATCTTTTCATTGGAAACTTGCAGCATGTCTAGCCTTCTCAGCGTATCAAAGGAGTACGAACTCACCAGTTTCAACAAGGCATTATTTTCCTCCTGTTGAGATTCATGAAGCATTCTCTGGAGAGACGAATTTTCAGTGGTCAGCTCCTGAACCTCATTTGCTCTAGCACGCAAACGATCAGCCGTGTTAGAAACAGAAGCAGCACTTTGAATGCTAAAAGCCATTGAGTCATCAATAGCCTCTTCATCAGACCTCATTGATAACAACATTTCATCCATTGGAATAAGGAAATTCCTAGCTACTATGACAGCAGTCACATCATTCATCATCATAGAATCATTAACCGTGAGATGACGATTTTGGGATACAAAGGATGAATGCTAGACTTTGGCATCACGAGTTGTGTTGGGAGCAACATTTAAATCAAGATGGTTTGGGCAAGAAGAAGAGTAAGCCATTTTAAGAAGGTTTCGAAGAAAGTCTTAGAAAAACTGAAGTTTCAGAAAATGAAGGAAGTATAGTTGAAACGCAGTTGCTCCAATCAAGTTTTGCAGAGGCGATATCTATAGGCGAAAATATGGCTACGGTTTCCAGGATCCCAATATTATCTCGGATTCCCATATTCTCTTTTTCTTTCCCAGATTCCAAAACTTCACATGGCCTCCATTAATGTTTGTCAGCACTTTTCACGTTTTCAAGTATTATTTTCGTCAAAGCCGATCTTGTTTTGCAGATTTCATGAAGCTACTTCTTCAAAAGCACCCCGAGAACCTGGCAAATTTTTATGGTTAATTTGAAATTTACCGGTTCTACCTATTCCTCTTATTTGTGTATAAATATGTTACTAACGAATTTTTATTTTGCAGAAGACATCCAATTTTCTCCATACCTAGTGATGCGATATCCACTTGTTTTTCCTGTCAGTGAGCACTCAATGTGCTTGAGAAGCGAGACTATCTCTGATCATCCATTCAGGAAGCGAGACTATCCCTGATCACGTTTCTGCTACATTAAGGAACTGTAATGACGACCACATGCTCTGATCTCATGGAGTTCTTCTAGACTAGGAGAAATGAGAGGTTGTTGTCTGCTTTCATCAGCTTCCTCCCCTGATTGCTTACCTTACCTTGCAATCAATATCACAATTTTTGTATCTTTTCTTTCTTTTTATAACTCTCTGTTTATAAGGGATTTTATTTCTTTAGAACAGACATCTGAAGAAAGAATTCATGTAGTGATCCTAACTTTGAGGGTTATTTGTTTTTACAGAGACAAAAGAATAGTGATTTTTGCTCTTGCAGGATGTAACTAGATCATCAAGCATTACGTTGTGTTTGCTGAGCCGATACGAGCTTGGAAGATATTTGAGCTAAGTCTCTCCCACCTAAGGATGTAAGCGATACTTATGTTATTTCATGCTTGTACTCTTATTTTTTGTACAACATCCTTGAAGGTAACCAAATGGGGAGATAAGGCTGTTCCAGAAGAACGCCATGCAAAGGACCATTCCAGAAAGAATGACTTGCATTATAGATCGTTCCAGAAGAACGACTTGTATTATGACCATTCTAGAAGAATGGCTTGTATCATTATGATATGTATTCATGAATTATTAAAGTAAACTTCACAGATTGCAAGTTGAATACATTGATAATACACTGTATTAATTAAAGTACCATAAGAACAGAACATGGGTATAGTAGTGATCAATATGATGCACACCTATTGCGTAGCAAATGATATGGATTGAAGTCCCGGAACAACAATCCTTTAACATGCCAACATTAATACGGTGCACGCCTAATGCGTTGCAAATTATATGGTTTAAAGTCCCAGAAGGACAATTAAATTAACATGTATGTATTAATCTGTGGCATACCTGCAGTATGACGTATATATGGGTTCTAAATGTTCTAACTCCCTAAATGGAGATTATCCACGCCCTACTGTAAAATAACGCTCCATTGGAGGTTATGATCCACATTCTCACATAATTCATCTTATAAGAGATGTCTGTCTGGAAAGAGATAATAAAAGCCCCCTGAAGTGCCTTGGGTACCAAAAAGCAAAGAAATGCTTATAATTGATGCATGTGCATGCACATGAGAATGATGTGATCATGAATTGATGAATGACAATTTTTGATTTTAGAGTAGCTACTCAAATCATCAATGGGCTGTGTTGATTGGAACCACGTTCTATTATTAAATGTCGACAATATCATTGGCCAAAATGGAAAGAGGCAATTCCATTATAGATGAGAATGAACGTGAAAGAACAAACCCACAGTATGAACCCCAAAAGATGTTAATACTGAAAGTTATACTTGGGTGTTCCGAGTAAAAGGGAATATACACACTTTGTATGACACAATGTTTATGGCAGAAACAAGAAATGTTGGGTGTTCTCCATATTTACAGATTCAATTGTGCCCCATTATTGCGTTTTTACGGAGACCAACATGTTATCTTTAATGGTTATTAAATGCACGGTGCATATCGCCAGAAGCGATTCCCTAAAGATGCATAAATAGCTGGGTTAAAGCTATACAATGTGTCATAAAGTTTAATCCCTTAAACAAAATCCCTGAAAGGATTGTAATTGCATGAAGCAAGTCCCTGAAAGACATGTGCTTGAAGCACAAAACCTGTTCTCAATACTAATGTACATAAATTACCTCAGTGAGTACATTGATTATAATATGTTTGCAACACATTAAAATTCTTGAAGAGTTCAAGAAATATTTGTCTCGACCTGAAGATCGAGCATTATGCCAACGAGATTCTTGCTTATACTAAGAAGATATTGAAGTATTTTTATATGGATTATCCGTTGGACACTTAAATAATTTTCCGGAAGTATACTGGACTGGATATTATATTTTCCAGATAGAGCTCAGCTCCATCACCACCACTTTGGGATTATGTGAGGCATATTTGATGCTATCTCCGCAAAACACCATATATGCGCATATTCTTTTCAAGTGAATTTACAAATAGCCCAGATTTTGTTAAATATGCGGACTCTGGAAATTTATATGGTTGCTTACTGGAAAAAGTTAGTCATGAAGATTTCAAGGGGAGCATCCAACCATATTACAAGATTGACTCACAGAAGCAATGTCAACAGATGATCAATAGTATGGCTTAAAGATATTTTGACAAGCATCAGGGGGGAGCGTGCTGTCAATAAAGACCTTCACATACTGTACTCTTTTTCCTTCGTCCAGGTTTTTATCCCACTGGGTTTTTCCTGGCAAGATTTTAACGAGGCAGTGTCGCACGCATGTCAATATACACATAATTTTATATTACACATGGTTATGTACTTTTTTTCCTTCGACTAGGGTTTTTCCTAGCAACGTTTTAACGAGGCACCATGAGCGCATTTAACATTATCCTTATGTCCCAAATAAAGTTGTACTCTTTTTCCTTCGCTTAGGTTTTTTCCAAGCGAGGTTTTAATGAGGCAACCAATCTAGGGACATGTGTTCTCCAAGGAGGAGTGTTGTAAAGTGAGAGATGAAGCCCACATGAAGGATGTATTAATCAAAAGCTTAATGATGATGTTGGAAGCTTAGTCAAAAGCTTAATGATGATGTTGGGTAATGAAGCCATCCAATTTGCCTATAAATAGGCTTGCTCGTTCAATTGTAGAACACAACAAAGGAGAAGAGAGGAAAGAAAGGAAGAGAATAAATGAAGAGTGAGAGGAAACAAAAGAGAGTTAGTTCTATTTGAGAGGAAATTCTGTCAGTGTAAACATCATAAGAGCAAATACAATTCTACTCCCAATATTCAGTAATACTTTTCATACTCTATTATTTTATTTTTATAACATATATATATATATATAAATGGTTGAAATGGAGGGTAAAACCCCAAACAAAACAAACTACTCAAAATGGTTTAAACAAACCATCTGAGTTCTAGGGACAGCCAACAAGTCATCAACAAGTTTTGAAACAAATTGAAATTATGACTCTAGTTGGCTAAATAGCCAGCTACCCCATTCTTCTTGTAGAGAACAACTTTGTTCTTTGCTTTGGCATGTTGACTTATCAGAAATCCGGAAGTCATGAATTGGAGAACTTTAATGGGGAACCGACATAATTTTTTATTCTTATGTGTAAGAAAACACACAAAATATGAGGAATTGGAATAATTCCAATATCCATGCGCAAGTAAACACGGGATAAGTAGGATTTGGAATTATTCAAATACCCATTCTTGATAAATAAACATGCGGACTATAGAAGAAATAAAATTAAGGTGTTGAAAGGTACATGTATGGGAAGCATTAGGACTATGTAGACGTTGGAGCTTTGAAAAATGAAAAGTTGGAATTGGATGCTTATAAAAGTAGAATATTAGAGCATCATTTTCAACCACTAACATTAAGAGCATGGTTGGACATTATTCCCAAATTTGATTCTCAATTATAAACCAAATCAAATGAATTAGCTAGGTTGGTATAGACGCACAAACAAAAACCCAAAAAAGGAAAAGAAATAGCTAGCAATCTATAACGCTACAAATGGCGGAAATGACTTCCAATATCTTTTGCTATTGAAGAAGAACAAGATAATTGTATCTTTCGTAAACCACATGTTTTTAAAAAAAATTTAATTTATTACAATGGAAGAGAACCGAATCCTTAAACTCTGGACCACTTTGAAACCAAAGTTTCTGACGTACCTTCCTAAAAATATAATGTATTGATCACGCTTTTGGGTGTATGTATATTATCAACTCTTCTGATTTTACTAGGTAACAAAATGTGGGCCTTAGAATGCACATGGTTGGTGTAATGTTAAGCCCAATCTTCAAATTCCAAGACATCGAAGTTTGCCGGACACTGAGGCTTTGAGAGCTAGCTGTCTACACACACACACACTCGTCAGTTGCATTGCATATATGATACATATATAAAATTTTTAGCTTCATCTCATTTTTGCGAAACCAATTGGAGAGCACAGAGAGATTGAGAGAGAGTGGCTGTGATTCGCTTCATCTCACCACTATTGTGTCCTCATCTGAATCCACTCTCTCTCTCTCTCTCTCTCTCTCTTCTCTCAACCACACCTATCTCTCCATCCCGTCCTCTTCACACTCCAACACTCAAAGGGTTGGTGGATGGTGTGTGTGTTTTTGTCCCATATAAGCAATCTCGTGTGGTTCTGAATCCCCAAAGATTCGATTCCCTTTTGCTTGTTCACAGATTCAATTTCTCATTTCTTCCCCTCAAAACCATCACATACAAGCAACACTCACCAAACTCATTTTTTCAATTTCTGGTAATCTTCTTAACCCACTGTTGTTTTTGTTTTTGGGTTTTTTGGGTTTTTGATATGAGCAATTCTGTTTGACGGATCTAATACTTATTGGGTTTTGGCAGGACCATTTGGGGGTCTTAATTACTTGAGAGGTTTTGCTTTGCTTTTGGGTGCCACCCAGTATTTGTCAAGTAAGATTCTTGCCTTTTCTGCTTCAAAACTGTTAATTCTATCAAATGCAAATGCCTTTCGTTGCTTTTCATATGACTGACACTAAGATTTGAACAAGCTGCAAAATGGCTTGGCAGAAGCATGTTAATGATTTACAATGTAGGTTCCATTTCAGCCATGATCTTATTACTTGAATTGTCAAAAGAAGTAATAATATTTCTGTGTTATTCAGTGTGCTACAAAGTGTGCTTGATGATAGGTTAGACGCAGAATCTTTAATCTGCTCACTTTCAACCAACAATGTGTCGTTTAATTTCCTAACTTTGATGTATTACAATACATATTATTCTTTAATGAGTAAATTTAAATTTTGTTAACAGAAGCTTTGAAGATAAAAGGGACTCTTTCTTGCTTAAAATGACATATCCTCAAGTGTTGAATATTTGTTGTTGATAACTAGTTGTGAATGGCAGTCTTGGACTGGACATGACCTTCAGATTTTAATGGGAAAGTAGACATTTAGGACATGATGCACAATTGAGCTAATTAGTTTACCAACGAGGGGAGTGGAACTGGTCATGCCCATGGTTTGCTCTCATATGGTCTGAGGTTCGAAATCCCTGAACGTATCTATGTAGCTATTTGCTAGTGTTTCCTGCTTCCAAAAGATTGTAGGGTTTGGCTGGGGGCCCCAGTTTCGAATCTGATCCGATAGTGTATTAGGGCATTTCTGGGTATAGAAAAGAATGCACAATCGAGGTAATTAGTTTTGCGCTTGTTAGTCATAGTTCATCCACCAAATGTTTTGGAACAAAATTATGATTGAGATCTTCAAAAAAAGAAAAATCAATTGTAGGTATTATCATTGCATTGGAAATTTATCTAGTGATTTTTATTCTCAGTGGTTCATAATTATTTGAGCATTATGTGTAGGGTTTCATCTCTTGATTCCTGTAGTTGAAATCTCTGTATTACATCTTTGGCCTTTGCTGACCAATATTAGGTATAGCAACCATGGATATTCCTTTTGTAAATCTGGATGGAACCATCAGCTGAAACATGCATTCTTAAATTCTTAATGGCATAAGAAGTTTGTCAAACTTGTAGGCAAGGACACAAATATCAGCCGATACACCGATATATTGGCCGATATATCGTGATTTTCAAGTGTCAACACCGATACTGGGGAGGTAAGGCCATATCTTCCCTTTTATTGGCGATATATCCCCGATAAATGTGATATCCCTGATATTTTGCCGACATCGTCGATATTTCCCGATACCCATAATAGAACCCTGAAAATTTTCAAAATTTTTGAAGCCAATTGAATCAAATTGAAACCCAAAAATCTCTGATCATTATTAAAATATGCAAATAAGTTAAATATGAGGAAATTAAAGCTTAATTGGAACACCTATGAACTAACCCAGCCATTAAATCATACCCAAAACCCTATAATCATGTTTGATTAAAGTGGAACTAGTTATGGAGCTTAAGATGATGAAACAGATTATGGACCTACTAGTTGGGTGAATCCTAACTATCCCATATATGGGAGGACAGTAGGGAGCTCAAGAGAGACATATGTGCACCATGTTCAAACATGGCTTACAAATTGCTCAGGTTATATGACTTGGTATGACTATTGTATGGATCTATATGGTTGTTCCTCATTGTTTGAACCACATAGGAGCTCTTCATTTATGTAGATGGACACTTATCTAAATTGTAATCCAATGTTGAAACAAACTATGGATTTATGCATGGTTTATTCATATCTAATCAATGTTTTATTTTCAAACTTTTCATTAACGCGTATTCCATACCACTTATATTTCATCATAAATATATCTTATACTTAATAAATTTTGAGTTTTGTTTGTTCAATACATTCATTGATAATGTACATAACATCTATGAAAGCTTTACTCCAAAATTCTGTGTTTCAAAGCCTTCATCTGTCATTTTTGTTGATTTTTTCGCGATACCTAAAACGATAAGGATATATCCCCCGAAATATCCATAAATTGGAGGCCCAATATTATCTGCACAGCCGATATTTTAATCCTTGCTTGTAGGACTATTCTCCCTATGATTAATGGCCATGTTTTGAGAATTTTGTAAATTTCAGAACTTGAATAAATTTTCTTACCCCTTTTTGTTTAATTATTGTTATTTTTGCCCCCACTCTGAATGTCCTTAATTAAAAGGTTCCCTTCTTTGTGGATTGGATGCTAACCTTCAAATCTTTTAGGTCCGACTTGTACTAATAATGCAAGCGAGAGGTATATATTTTACAGTACGAATGACATACGGAGCCATGCGTTGAGCGAACAATTTTATGAACATGAAGTTTATAAGTACAGTAGCAATCCACAAGTAGGCCACGGAAGGTAGGAACAAAGACATCTCTAACATCCAGCTACTTACTCATCACTAACATAACAAATACATAACACAAAACAATTATACAACAGTCTCGATAAACTGCAGCCCCCAATCTGGAAAAATGAATCAATTTCTATAAATTGTTTCACAAAAGCGCACAATGAAGCACACCAATGAACACTATCCCATAAAAGACATCTATCTTCTCTCCACATTTTCCTTCAAAATCCTAACATCCCTTTATACCAAAGAATAGTCATTACTTAATTTGGCTTTTCCCTCAACCAAAAGCACAATGTCTCAAGTAAAGAGACACAAGAAATTTGAAACCACCCCAACTCAATATTGTTGTCCTAAATAACTTTTCCATGACCCATGTGCAACTGGATAAGGAAGAAATGAATGAGCAATACTCTAAACTGCCTCATTGCACTTGTGCTTTTTCAGAGAAGTGATGATTGAGTATTGTTTTGGTATAAAACATATAAAATTCAATCTCTATTCTGTGAAGATTAAAAAAAACAGCATAAAAACAGTTCAGATAGGAAGAGGTATGAACTCCGTTATAATTCAAGTTATCAGTAGAAAGAAGTGAAGAAAATGACCGATTTACATTCCTTAATGATTTGAGTGCATCGTTGCTCATGCTTGGCTTGTTTTATCGTCAAGCTTAAATATTTAAATATGATTTAGCTGTAAGATAGGCTGGTTGTAATTAATTGGTGTCATTTTAAGTTTAAGCTGCTCATAAGCAACGTGTTGATCTATCAATCTTCATTTTCATTTTTCTTGTTTTGTTTTATTGAACATTGTTTTAAAATCTTCTTCCCACCTCCATTCAACTGATCAATAAAGCAGGGATGAGGACTTGTTATTCTTTTTTCCAAAGGGATATTTTTAATTTTATAGATTTCTATTCTTTGTTTCCGATGAGGAGGGATAATCTGTTTATTTTTTATTAAGGACTCTGTGATTAAATTTTTATGTCATTTCTTATCATATTCATTTTCTACCTTCCAGAAATGTTTGAAATTATAATTACGTGACTGGAGAAGGGCCTATGGTTGAACTTCTTTTTTCTGAATCTTACCTAGTTTCAAAGTATCTGATTTAGTTGTCATCATGGGGCTGAACATTTTTTCTTGATTTTCCCTAAACTTATAGGATGGGTTGACATTTATCCGTTTCTAAGGTTGAGTTTACCTTTCAGGAGTTGCTTGCCCCCCTCCCTTCCCTTTGTGAAAAGAGGAAAGAAATTAATGTTGTCCCTTTTTTCAGTAAAAAAAATGGAAGCAGCCCTTGGAAGTTTACTGAAACCGTAACAGACAACGTCATCCTACATGTTATTCCTCTTTGACCTGGTTCAAGTTTATATCTAGAAATTCACATGCACAGACGCATCTGACACACATACTTATGTACAATGTGATGTTTCAAAATGCTCTCTGATCCAACCGTTGACAAAAAATTTGGATGTTAACTAACACAGCATTTGTATGGCTCTAGATTGACAATTTTATAAGAATCATTGTGCCATCAAACTTATAATCAAAAGTCCTTGTATGTTGAATTATGATATCGAGAGTTATCTGTTTGGGTTTTCTAATTCTGAATATGCGTTGACCGAAAAATTTCTGAATATGCAGATGGGGGAAGTAGTCAAGGACTTGACCGCTGGGACTGTTGGAGGGGCAGCACAGTTAGTATGTGGGCACCCATTTGATACAATAAAGGTTAAACTCCAAAGCCAGCCTAATCCACTCCCTGGACAACCTCCCAAGTTCTCAGGTGCTATTGATGCTGTCAAGCAGACATTAGCTGCTGAAGGCGCAGGGGGTCTCTACAAAGGTATGGGAGCTCCACTTGCCACTGTTGCAGCCTTCAATGCTGTCCTCTTCGCGGTAAGAGGCCAAATGGAGACGTTGTTGAGGTCTCAACCTGGTGCCCCACTTACAGTGGGCCAGCAGGTCATTTGTGGGGCTGGGGCTGGAGTAGCTGTGTCCTTTCTAGCATGCCCCACTGAGTTGATCAAGTGCAGGTCAGTGTAGCTCTTCTCTTTAGAAAAGAAAAAGACCCAATCTTGTATACATTTTCAAAATTTTTACTTCAATTTTGTTTCATTATCATGCCTATATTCTCTTCGGCCCTTGCACAATATATCTGTAACCAATCTTACAAAGTGTTTCGGAAAAATTTAACGTAAAAATTGTTTTGTTCATTAAATATTTGGTTATCCACCTTAATAATTTCTTTTCCTTTCATTTTGATTTTCAATGAGGGAAAAACTGTATGTACATTTTGATAGTTTTCATTAAAATTAGCTTTTTGGCAGAAACTGTTAAAACTGTTCATAACTTTGTCATTTAAATAAGGAAATCAAAAGACCTTATCTATAAGCTGTTTGCGCTTCATGGTAGAACAGGTTGCAAGCCCAGAGTGCAATGGGTGATAGTGGCTCAGTGGGTGCCACAGTGAAGTACGGAGGACCATTGGATGTGGCCAAGCAGGTACTTAGATCAGAAGGGGGTACGAGGGGTCTCTTCAAGGGCTTGGTTCCGACTATGGCACGCGAAATACCTGGAAATGCTGCACTGTTTGGTGCCTATGAAGCACTTAAGCAGTTCTTTGCTGGAGGCCAGGACACTTCTGGCTTGGGAAGAGGCTCTTTAATTGTGGCTGGAGGCTTGGCTGGAGCAGCTTTCTGGGCCTCTGTCTACCCTACTGATGTTGTCAAGAGTGTAATTCAGGTAGATGATTACAAAAATCCAAAGTTTTCGGGCTCAATTGATGCGTTTAGAAAGATCCTGGCCTCAGAGGGAGTCAAAGGCCTCTACAGGGGCTTTGGACCAGCTATGGCTAGAAGTGTTCCAGCCAATGCAGCGTGCTTCTTGGCATACGAGGTTACAAGGTCGAGTTTGGGATGATAATTTGGCACTTTTTGGTGGTTTTGAACTTAATGATTTCAGTCATCTTCATTTCCTGATGCAGAAGCCATTTTTCTATACATTGAACTTGTGGTTCGGTACTAGGATCCTCCACACTTTGTAATAACAGCTCTGTTGCCGGAGGAAACATTCTTTTACCAATCATATTGCGTTCACTGATTTTTTGCGCGTCATGTTTTTTCTCAGAAACTCTGGCAGATGGTTTGCATCTGATGGATGTGGTAGATGCCAACCATACTGCTGTCACTCAGTATATTTATTTATTGGGGTGGACGATGGGATGGAGGAAAATGACTGAAGATAAATAATAGAGTGATCAATCAAATTAAGCTTCAGATAATTACCACAACAATTTACAATATAAAAGTAGACAGTTTACTGATAATAGCACTGAGACATTGTGATGAAACTCCACAATAGAATAGGTCTATTTGGCCTAATCTATTATGTGTGTAATCCAAGTGATTAAATTGGGGATAAAAATGCTAAGGAGATCACATTTATAGACCACTTTGTGTACCACCTCTGTAACATTTCTCTAGTCGAAATCTAGGATTGTCTGATCTTCTCCTATATTATAAACATGTGGCATGATCCTATAAATTCTAGATCTCTCCATGAGTTTTATGTTTGGACATAGATTCCACCAATCGAATATAAGAATACAATAAGAAGAAAAGTTTGCCTTCTATTATAAAAATAATCAGAGTATGAAAAGTACCGCTGAATATTGGGAGTAGAATTGTATTTGCTCTTGTGGTGTTTACACTGACAGAATTTCCTCTTAGATAGAACTCACTAACTCTCAGATTTCTCACTCTCTTTTCTTCTCTCAACTCAGTGTGTTATCACTTTTCACTTTTTCTCACTCTTTAACAATGAAGAGGTGAAGCCTTTAAATAGGCTGTAGCATCCGTGATGTTCGGTTAGTTACAAGGGAAGATGGCAGAAAAATTGCTTCATTCTTTTATTCCTTTCTTTATGTGGGCTCCACCACTTTCTTTACAACACTCTCCCTTGGAGACCACATGTCCTTTGATTGGTTGCCTCATTAAAACCTTGCTTGGAAAAACCCAGTGGGAAAAAAACCTAAGTGAAGGAAAAAGAGTACAACTTCAGTTGGGACATAAGGGTAATGTTCAATGCGCTCATGTTGCCTCGTTAAAACCTTGCTAGGAAAAACCCAGTGGGAAAAACCCTAGTCAAAGAAAAAAGAGTGCAACGCGCATATGTCCTGTGTTAGAGGACTCTTGAATGCTCCCCTTGATTTTGCATGCTTCAATTTGAATGCTTGCAGAGTTGATGTAATCCGATACCATGCACTAGCCTTTGGAATGTACATTTTGGCAAAGACTTGGTGAAGAGATCTGTTAGGTTATCGCTTGAATGGATTTTTCTGACCTTAATTTCTTGACTCTTCTAAAGCTCATATGTGTAGAAAAACTTTGGTGATATGTGCTTAGTCCTGTCACTCTTGATGCCTCATGTGATCTGAGCAATACAAGCTACATTGTCCTCATTCAAGATAGTTGGAGTGTCCGTTGCTGAGGGTAGGGCACATGTGTTTCGGATGTGATGGATCACCAACCTTAACCAAATGCATTCATGATTGGCTTCATGGATGGCAAGTATTTTTGAGTGACTGGAAGATGAGGCTACGAACGTTTGTTTCGTTGAGCGCCATGAGATTGCAGTTCCTCCACATGTAAACACATACCCAGTTTGTGAGTGTTCTTGATGTGGATCAGAGAGGTATCCTGCTTCATCATATCCAACAATACTCGGGGCATTGGTCGGTTCACTGGAATAGAATCAGCCAATGTCTATTGTTCCACAAAGATATCGTAGAATATGTTTAATGCCGGTCCAGTGTCAACTTGTTGGAGCAGAGCTGTATCTTGGTAACAAATTTACTGGAAATGCTATGTCTGGTCTGGTACATTGTGCTAAGTACAATAAAACACCTATTGCAATAAGGTATGGTACTTCTAGAATGTTGCTCCTATTCTTAACAACTAAAATGAGTTATTAAAAACAGCAACTTTAATTCTCGCAGTGCACGAACCATTTATAGTATAGCTTATGTAAATACGAGGTCGATCCCACGGAGAATGGTAACTTGGTTCCAAGTTAAATTACTTAGAATGCTAGAAAAACATAGAACAAAGAAACTGACTAACTACCTAAAGGCAAGGTCGAATTCAACAATGCCTCTTGCTAATTACTCAAGGTCTAGGACAGAATCCTAGCACCACACATGCACTCGAAATGGGGGGTTTTGTTGTTGAAACGAAAAGAAGAAAGTGAAATGAAAGTGCTCGAAAATAAACACTGGCAGCAATCAATAGATTGTGAAACAATAATTGAGAGGTGTTAGAGCTTTGGAATCCACCACTAGTTTTCCTATCCAAGTTATGAATGCATAGAAATTGACCTAAGCTTCATCAACAATAGATTATCGCATACAAGCCTATGGTATCTATGACGGGACCCGACCCAATTTCCACTTTGAATTTCGAGCCAAGTCCTGTGTGTGTCCGACACCTGGCGAATGTTGGGCACAAATGACCTTTTTACCCTTCTTATTTCAAAAGATGTTTAAAATTTCCCTCAGACTTCTGCTGAAAATTCGGCAGAGTCTCCCTTGTATTTTGATCGAACCCAAATTTTTCCACCTGTTAAACAATCAAATAAATTCACACCAACTGCCAGAATAGAATAACCAAGTATTCACCAACTCCAGTTTTCCACTAAAACTAGATATCAGAGCATTTTCTAAAGTTCACAGGATTTCAAGAATTTTTCCACAAAACTCTACCTTACTTGGTGGTGCAGAAGCTAGGGATGGCCCGGTGGTGGATCCTGCGCACTTCTACGGCCTGGGGACGAAAAACAGGTTAAAAATGTGAGTGGACAAAAATTAAGTTCTTGAAAATAAATTTTATAAACATAGTAACCCCCATTTAAAAATAAGCAAGGATTTAAATCGAGGGTTTGTCTATATTTCAATACAAGGTATTCAAATAAGCATGTAAAAACCTACTGATGAATGTGCTCGTATAACTGAACAAATATGTAAAGATATAAATGCACGAATATCAAGAAACTGATATAAAATAACTGAAAGTCATAATCGAATAAAAGAAAACTCAAAATCCTTTGAAAATACCACCTATTTGTACCCCTGTCATATCCGTCAATTCCCCTGGCAGGTCTCGGGCGCCACGCAGTCTACCCGAGCCGCAAACTGGCGAAATCAGGGGACTATGATCAGCCTGATCTGCCGGCAGATTCCTCGATGACACCAAGTCAGCTCGAGTCGCTCTGGCAGGATGCAGGGGACCGTAGTCAGCCTGATCCGCAATCCTGGCAGGTCTCGGGGACACAGAGTCAGCCGAGCCGCAATCCTGGCAGGTCTCGGGACACCAAGTCTGCCGAGCCGCAAATCCTGGCACTCACGGTCCGAGCGTCCCCGAAACTCGTGAGGCAAAGTCAAGTGCACTGACATAAACTGAAATTGGACTGGATGTCCGTAGACATCGGTCCAACTCTGGGTAATCACCAAGTAAAAGGTGGGTACATGGTGGTTCTAAAATAAACTATTTTTAGAAAAATCTAATAACTCACTGCCTTTCTGTGAAACTGAAATGTTGCTGCTATCTCCTCTAGAATTCTCAAACTATGCTTTTTATATTACTGAGCTTCAGTAACTAAACAACACGTAAATCAAAGTATTGTACAGCACAAATCATGTTCGAAATGAATAGTTCATAAAACTTCGTCAAGATTAAATAATGACATTAACCCATATAAACTGATTTGTAAAAGCTTATTTGTATAAAATCATTATAAAATCATTTAAATAATCTCATTGATATAAATCATTTATATAACTCATGCATATAAGATCGTTTACGAAAGAAAGTCCACTCACTGGTGGTCTGAGCTAGCTGGACCCTTAGTAGGTCCCTCCTGTAGGTCGACCGGACCTCTGGTGCCTGATTAACCAAAGATAATAAATTAATAAACTGTTCAATAACAGAATTAATTTAAATACCCTGCCCCAGGCTCCTAGAACTACGTGCACTTGTTTAAAATTACTCTTATGCCCACATTATCTTTTTAGACAGTTAGAACGGCCTTAAGAGACCCGAAGCCTTACTAAGCGATAAACTGCCAGATCGGCCGATCCAGGATCCCGTGGGTCCACGGTCTCCGATGGTCAATCTGGGCTCCTCTGAAGGTTCCTTACGGAGAAGGAACCATGTTCTACGAGTTTGGTCCGAAACGGACGGTCGGATTGGCCAAAATCGCATTATCGCTTTAAATTCAAACCCTAGTCCCAGGGTTCGCGATTTCGGAGTATCCGAGACTCCGATTCGCAATCCGTCGAATCCTACATGATCCTGGAATCTTGTAGTACGACATATCCAAAATTCAGCGCTATCCGACGATTAGACGACATTGCACCCAAGGATCGCACGATATGAAAAATTCGTTCGGGGCTCGAACGGACTCCGAATCGAGATCCGCGAAATCCTACGCGCTCGTGACGACACGAGGATCACAAAAATGTATAGAATTACTTCACCACCCTCGCCCACGCACCCCAGCATGCGCGGGCAGATTCGGGTGTCTAAAGCGATACCGGGTGGCCGAAAAATCTCAGAACCAAGACTCCAAACTCCTATCCTAGGTAAAACACCCCATTTGGAGCCACTTTTGTTCTTGGACATACCCCAAAAAGTGACCAGAAACAGTAGATCACGGCGGCCGAAGTTTCAGCCAAACTTCAAGTTGAAAATTGATCGCTTTAGAGCTAAAATCGATCGAAACCCATACATCCATCAGCTAGAACACAAAAAATAGGTTAGAAACCATACCTTACTCGATCGATTTGGTGGAGAATTGAAGGAGAAAATCGAGCTCAAAGTTCAAACTGGAAATCCGGCGAAAATGGAGTTTTCCGGCGAGCTCCGGCCACGGCAACTTCGGCGAAGGGTCAAGAAATGTCGGCGGTCGAGTGGTGGTTCGTTTGGTACCAACGGCGGAGATCGGCTCCAAGTGTGGCGGCCGTGGCATCAAGGAGAAGGAGGAAAGGTCGGTGGCTGGAGCAAAAAAAATCGGGAGAAGAGAGAAATGAGGAGAGAGAGAAGGAAAAAGGGTTAAAAATCTGACTTTTTGGCCAAATTATCATTTTGCCCTTCGCGGTATTTTGATCGTATCTTCTTCGTTACAACTCCGATTTGGGTCTACTCCGTGTCTACGGACTCGTTTCGCCGTGCTCTACGCAACGGCGCAAGCGGAATTCACAAATTCTTTCTCGATCAAAAAGTCAAGTTTTTCCCTATTAAATAATGTGAGGGCAAAATAGTCTTTTTGCTAGAAGATATTATCCTTACTTTTTAGATATTTTATTTCTTTTTAGATATTTTGTTTTGGGTTATTACAATCTACCCCCCTTATAAAAATTTCGTCCTCAAAATTTACATCTCTGTCATTCAAGGAGGGGAGAAGGGCTGCTCCTGTATTTGCTACTAGGGTTATTACACTGCAAATATCACTGAAGGCTAAATACTTTCTATTCCAAAATCTGAACTATTTGTTTTCCACACATTCTATATTTTCATTAGATCTGATACAGCTAGGATTTGGCTCCCCTGCTTCCTTAAATCTCACTACGCCTTCCTCAGGCGATAAATATCGAAGAATACCCAATTGAAGATCCTTCTTCTAGTATCTGCATAACTCTTTGCCAAATCCTGGGTTACTTGAGTCTTTTTCTGGTTAATCCAATCAGGTTCTTTATTTCCTACAATACTTTCAGATTTCAATAAACCTTGCTTAACATTCCATCTTCATACTTGGGTGATCCATACTATGCCTCATGTAAGGCATCTATTGGAAGCATCTCAGTTATAGATACCAATAGCAAATCTTAGATTTGTAATCCGAGGAAATCCGACAACTGTCACTTAAGGCATACTCTCAAACCAGCATCTTTTCACTCAAATCATTCTGAAACTGTAGTAGATTATGTCTCAATAACCTTTCCACAATTTGAGTCATTTTCTTAAGCTGGTCATCTGTCTAGAGTGAATTGCGGTATTAAACTGTAATCAAGGCCCAAAAGCTTCTTTTAGCTGAGTCCAATTGGAACATAACCTGAATTTCTTGATCTAAACCGTAGGGACTGGTATTCCATAGCGTCGCAAGACTTTATCTATGAAAATTCTTACCAGTTTGTTCAGATTATACTTGGTTCTCACCTGCGGAACATATACAGACTTACTGAATCGATCCGTAATTTCCTACACTCCACCATGCTTCCTCCTGCTTCCTTTTAGAACTCGAAAGTGATTGCAAGAACCTTGTTGATTCTTGTCGCGGGGCTATTCCTTGCTGCTAAGTTCTATTGTTCCTTTCATCATAAGAAGCTTCTTGTAAGATCTCTATTTTGGACCTTTGCTTTTCATGTCATATAATTCAACCTTTTATTCGTAGGAATCAAATCAAGATCCTGAAATTAACCTGCAAATATTCGAGTTCATTAGTACTGATTTTCCTTGACAAGTCATTAACAGTGCTTTCTGATTATTCGTATCCAACTCAACTTTTTGTCCTACTATCACTGATAATCTATCTCCTTCGGAGATAAGCCACTTCTTCCTGAGAATTCCATACTGAGTGTATCTATATCCTCTGACCATCTTCTTCGTCTCAAGTTTTCTTCCTCCTGTATAAAGAAATTTGGTAACCTCTTGTGATCTGTAAGGATCTTGCATATTTCTTCATAAAAGACGGCCACCAACCTTACTAAGCCAGACTTACTGTGGCCCGTTCCAAATCATGAATAGAATGCTTCGATTTATGCTTCTTCCGTTGTTGAGATACATAAGCACTCACTCTACCATACTGCATCTACACAAACCTCAGTTCTTGTGACAATAATACTGTAGCATACCAAGTTCTCCCTAACCTCCTGCAGTGCTGAAATTGAAGTAGTGGTTGGCCTGCTCTTAAGTTTAACATCATCCTCTTCACACTGATCTGACCACACCAATTTAACTTCTTTCTTTTCTAAAGAATGAACAGTGTCGCCATGGTGGATAACCTTTCTACAAGGCGACAGTAAGAATCGACTTACCTAGAAAACTCTGTATCTCAGTAGCACTGATTGGTCGTAACTAAATTTGCAACTGCTTCAATCCTTGAGGATCAACAAAATACTCTCATCCGAAATCATGTGTCCCAAGAAACTCACTTTGTCCCTTCAACATGCACACTTGCTAAGCCTGGCATAAAGTTACTGCCTTCTTAGAGTTCGCCACCCAATGTTTAAATACTTCACATGTGCCTTCTGTTTCTTCGAATACACTCAAAGGTTATCTAGCTACGCGATCATGAGGCGATCTCAATACCGCCCAAACATTCTGTTCACGGGGGGTCCAAAATACTACTGGCACATCCCTTAATTCTTTATAGTATGACCAGGAATTCAGAGTTCTCATACCTCATTCAACACGCTGTTTTAGGTACATACTTCTTTCCAACTCGTTACTGGAGCTATTCAAGCCTCAAGTCACTTCTTAGAAAATCCCTTGGCACCCCTTGAGCTTATTAAACACTTCCTTACTG
Organism: Prunus dulcis; assembly: GCF_902201215.1. Lineage (NCBI taxonomy): Eukaryota > Viridiplantae > Streptophyta > Magnoliopsida > Rosales > Rosaceae > Prunus > Prunus dulcis. Next base: position 81,311 of record NW_023010009.1, on the reverse strand, counting down.
TGAAATATCCAGCTGCCTTGAGTCCGTGCATAACTTCATAATGATATCTCCTTCCTTAAATAACACTAAAACATCTCAATAAAGAACAACACTAAGCTGAATGGCCCTCTTTGCTATCAATTCCTACCATGGAGTCTTTAACTCCTTTAACTTATTGGTGTCATTTTTGTACTTCACCCAAGAAATAAGCTCCATTCCTGGAGTGAACTCAAGAATAAACCCAATTTCCCAATGAAAGGTAACTCGGCGACACGGTAGCTGATCAAATCAATTCAACCCTAAGATGACCTTCAGTCAACCATGCCGAAGGGGAATTCAATTTGTAACTGCAATAAATAAGGCTTATGTTTCCTACTGAGGCAGGTTATACTGTCTATCTACAGGTTTAAAACTGTTACTACATCCCTTCAGCTGGCTGCTTCCTCAACTAACCACACTGATTTGGGCTCACCACGAAACAGAGCCTCCTCTGTGGTGTTTCCTGTGATTTACCTTGCTTACTTGTTCCGCTGCAGTAATAATCTTTTTATGCTGAAGAAACAGCGACAACCCTTTTTGAAAATAATATCCTCCAGCTGTACCTCACTAGCAGGGCCCGGAACGGTGCCTGCCACACCTGACACATTAAGGCAACTTCTCCTGTTAGAGCCTAGCAACATATGTCTTCCAATACTTCTGGCTATACCAGCCCCAGAACGACTTCCAATACTACTGTTCTGGCTGGTACCTTTACTTAAACTAAATCCAGGTCGGCAGCATCCATACCTGCGGTCATTCGGTGATCAAAAACTGTAATCACTACTGTAGCTATCTCTCTTAAACTCTTCCTGATTAATGTTACCTATATCCAAATACTATGCACAAAGTGTACCCCATGGTCTGCCCATTATCTTGATAGGGCAGACATCACCACGGCAACAAGGTTAACCAACTACTAACTGATCACAATACCTTGGATAGAGGCTTTTTAACCTTATCACAACCAAGTACTACCTCTTACTTTTCGATCCCTATTGGTAGCAAACCATACGTGAAACCTTTTTCTCATATTCGGGTCCAATCATTATCCCCTATTTGGTTGCAAAAATTTCCGCTCCACACCTTTTGCAAACTTGTAGACAAAACTGACTATCACATTCGGCTCTAAAAATGCTTGTTTCATACTAGTCAAAGGGTTCCAGTATCGTTTCTTAACCAAATTCCATCAATACTCTACTCTTCTGTGGAGTAACCAGAACTTCCACGATCTACTCTATTCCTTCAATTTAATCCTCTTTTTACTACTAGATACCACCATTATCCCAATTTATAACTCTCACTCCCTTTTACTGGATTTACCTGTCTCACGGATGGATCTCTGGCTGACTAAGGCCTGAGCTAACAACTCCAAGGTCTACTGGATGTTTGGATCTCCCTGTCTACTAAGTACAGTAAATACGGCTCCTGACGAGCCTTCAACAACTGATTACTCTACCGGTTCAGACACCGATGCAATTCCTGTCTAACTTGGGAATCTCATCCCCTTACGTCGGGGTATCTGTCTAATTTTCCTACGGATACCACCACCATTTGGGACCAACTTGAAAACAAAACAAGAATGCAAAGAGTGCGAAGTCTACAGGAAGTTAAACCTATGCTCTGATACCAAATTGACAGGACCCGACCCAATTTCCACTTTGAATTTCGAGCCAAGTCCTGTGTGTGTCCGACACCTGGCGAATGTCGGGCACAAATGACCTTTTTACCCTTCTTATTTCAAAAGATGTTTAAAATTTCCCTCAGACTTCTGCCGAAAATTCGGCAGAGTCTCCCCTGTATTTTGACCGAACCCAAATTTTTCCACCTGTTAAACAATCAAATAAATTCACACCAACTGCCAGAATAGAATAACCAAGTATTCACCAACTCCAGTTTTCCACTAAAACTAGATATCAGAGCATTTTCTAAAGTTCACAGGATTTCAAGAATTTTTCCACAAAACTCTACCTTACTTGGTGGTGCGGAAGCTAGGGATGGCCCGGTGGTGGATCCTGCGCACTTCTACGGCCTGGGGGCGAAAAACAGGTTGAAAATGTGAGTGGACAAAAATTAAGTTCTTGAAAATAAATTTTATAAACATAGTAACCCCCATTTAAAAATAAGCAAGGATTTAAATCGAGGGTTTGTCTATATTTCAATACAAGGTATTCAAATAAGCATGTAAAAACCTACTGATGAATGTGCTCGTATAACTGAACAAATATGTAAAGATATAAATGCACGAATATCAAGAAACTGATATAAAATAACTGAAAGTCATAATTGAATAAAAGAAAACTCAAAATCCTTTGAAAATACCACCTATTTGTACCCCTGTCATATCCGTCAATTCCCTGGCAGGTCTCGGGCGCCACGCAGTCTACCCGAGCCGCAAACTGGCGAAATCAGGGGACTATGATCAGCCTGATCCGCCGGCAGGTCTCGATGACACCAAGTCGCTCGAGTCGCTCTGGCAAGATACAGGGGACCGTAGTCAGCCTGATCCGCAATCCTGGCAGGTCTCGGGGACACAGAGTCAGCCGAGCCGCAATCCTGGCAGGTCTCGGGACACCAAGTCTGCCGAGCCGCAAATCCTGGCACCCACGGTCCGAGCGTCCCCGTAACTCGTGAGGCAAAGTCAAGTGCACTGACATAAACTGAAATCGGACTGGATGTCCGTAGACATCGGTCCAACTCTGGGTAATCACCAAGTAAAAGGTGGGTACATGGTGGTTCTAAAATAAACTATTTTTAGAAAAATCTAATAACTCACTGCCTTTCTGTGAAACTGAAATGTTGCTGCTATCTCCTCTAGAATTCTCAAACTCTGCTTTTTATATTACTGAGCTTCAGTAACTAAACAACACGTAAATCAAAGTATTGTACAACACAAATCACGTTCGAAATGAATAGTTCATAAAACTTCGTCAAGATTAAATAATGACATTAACCCATATAAACTGATTTGTAAAAGCTTATTTGTATAAAATCATTATAAAATCATTTAAATAATCTCATTGATATAAATCATTTATATAACTCATGCATATAAGATCATTTATGAAAGAAAGTCCACTCACTGGTCCGAGCTAGCTGGACCCTTAGTAGGTCCCTCCTGTAGGTCAACAGGACCTCTGGTGCCTGATTAACTAAAGATAATAAATTAATAAACTGTTCAACAACAGAATTAATTTAAATACCCTGCCCCCGGCTCTTAGAACTACGTGCACTAGTTTAAAATTACTCTTATGCCCACATTATCTTTTTAGACAGTTAGAATGGCCTTAAGAGACCCGAAGCCTTAGTAAGCGATAAACTGCCAGATCGGCCGATCCGGGACCCCGTGGATCCACGGTCTCCGATGGTCAATCTGGGCTCCTCTGAAGGTTCCATACGGAGAAGGAACCATGTTCTGCGAGTTTGGTCCGAACTGGACGGTCGGATTGGCCAAAATCGCATTATCGCTTTAAATTCAAACCCTAGCCCCAGGGTTCGCGATTTCGGAGTATCCGGGACTCCGATTCGCAATCCGTCGAATCCTATATGATCCTGGAATCATGTAGTACGACATATCCAAAATTTAGCGCGATCCGACGATTAGACGACACTGCACCCAAGGATAGCGCGATATGGAAAATTCGTTCGGGGCTCGAACGGACTCCGAATCGAGATCCGCAAAATCCTACGCGCTAGTGACGACACGAGGATCACAAAACTGTACAGAATTACTTCACCACCCTGGCCCACGCGCCCCAGCACGCGCGGGCAGATTCGGTTGTCTAAAGTGATACCGGGTGGCCGAAAAATCTCAGAACCAAGACTCCAAACTCCTATCCTAGGTAAAACCCCCCATTTGGAGCCACTTTTGTTCTTGGACATACCCCAAAAAGTGACCAGAAACCGTAGATCACGCCGGCCGAAGTTTAGGCCAAACTTCAAGTCGAAAATTGATCGCTTTAGAGCTAAAATCGATCGAAACCCATACATCCATCAGCTAGAACACGAAAAATAGCTGAGAAACCATACCTTACTCGATCGATTTGGTGGAGAATTGAAGGAGAAAATAGAGCTCAAAGTTCAAACTGGAAATCCGGCGAAAATGGAGTTTTCCGGCGAGCTCCGGCCACGGCAACTTCGGCGAAGGGTCAAGAAACGTCGGCGGTCGAGTGGTGGTTCGTTTGGTTCCAACGGCGGAGATCGGCTCCAAGTGTGGCGGCCGTGGTATCAAGGAGAAGGAGGAAAGGTCGGCGGCTGGAGCAAAAAAAATCAGGAGAAGAGAGAAATGACGCGAGAGAGAAGGAAAAAGGGTTAAAAATCTGACTTTTTGGCCAAATTACCATTTTGCCCTTCGCGGTATTATCCTTACTTTTTAGATATTTTATTTCTTTTTTGATATTTTATTTTGGGTTATTACAATCTAGGTGCAGGATGCATGATTCTCCTAAGGCATGTGATTATGCATGGTATCTACATAACACGTGATCTCTAATATGCAACCTAAGCATGGTATCTACTTAGAATAAAGCATACAAGAGTCATTAAGCTCCTTGATAATATGATAATCACACAAGTCCTAGAACATGGTATCTGTCGTAGTCAACCTATGGTTATCAACCCCTTGAATGATTCTTAGGCCATTCATGTGTTGCTTGTAAAAGGAGAGTAGAATTGGTGAATCTAAACCCCTTCCCAATCTGTGCTAGATGCATAAAATCCTAGTTAGCTACTCCAAGAAAACATACATCAAGCACATAATAAACTGGAGATTAACAACTTGATAATAAAAGCAAGGAAATCAATTAACTATAAAATCATCCATAACATTGAATATTCATGACTAGGGTTTCATCCTAAGCCCTAACTAAATGGATTAGTTAGACATAACTATAAATATAGAAAATAAGAAATACATAGATAGGATAAAGAGAGGAGGAAGAACTAGATGATGGCAGCAAGGAAGTTCTCAGGACAGCTCCAAGCTCCCTTCTCTCTTTGTGGTGAATCTGAATGTGTGTATGAGAGTAATGGATGAAGTGAATATGTGTGTCCCCCCTGAATGAGTGTGTAGCTCTCTATTTATAGAGTGCAATTTCGTCCTCCCCTTTGGCTGGTGAAGCACACCTCTCTTAGCTGCTCCCAACTGCTCCAGCTGCCCATACTTGCCAACTGCTTTAGCTGCCAAATACATGCTTTGGTATGGTTTCTTTATGGAAAGCTTGACTTTTGTTCATCTTTCTGAGCTTCTGAGCTGATTTGACTCCCATGTGTGGCTGCCCATGTGTAGCACATGGCTTTAGGGATGTAGCCACATTAAATGTGATGGCAGCCAACATGACATTTCTGTGGACTTGGTTCAGTATTTGACGTGCTGAGGGCTCCAGATATATCCAAGTGGGCTGAAATTTGGATATGTTATAATAAACACCCATTGGAACAACTTCTATCAAGGATGTCTCCTCATCCCACCTGTGTAAGTCGCTAACATGAGGCCTGCAAGATGACCTACGAAACTGGACTGACAAGGAGTGTGGCTCAAATTGGTTTTTTCTTTAAGCTCATATTCCTCTTGTGCCACTCAGCCCTTAACATGCATGAATTGTATCAAATGTCATCCCCTTGCTGTTTTAACCTACAAAACACACAAACATAGGTAAGATACTCAAAATAAAGAGAAGCTAAACAAAATACTAAGCAAAGAAGGCATGCAAATGTGTGAAATTATGACCTTATCATAGACCAAGGACCATTTCATCATCTCCTTTTGGACGATATGGATCCTTCTCAATGTCAAGTGATTGAACAACCATTGGAGTACTAAGTGGATGTGCCTTATCCATGCCAAGCCGCTTCAATATTTTTTCAGTATAAGTTGATTGATGCACCAAAATACCACTAGTACTGTGCTCAATCTGTAATTTGATACAATATTTTGTCTTTCCAAGGTCTTTCATCTGAAACGCGTTTGAGATCATCAGTAGTCTTTTGTAGCTTTTCAGGAGTTCCAATTAGATTCATGTCCTTGACATATACTGCCACTATTGCAAATCCAGACTTTGATTTCTTAATAAACACACATGGGCAAATAGGATAATTTGTGTATCCTTCCTTTAGTAAATACTTACTGAGACGATGATACCACATTCGCCCAGATTGTTTTAACCCATATAATGATCTTCTCAATTTAATTGAGAACATGCCTCGTGGTTTATTCTTGGTTGCTTCAGGCAGTTTAAGCCCTTTTGGGACTTTCATATATATGTGTGTGTGTGTGTGTGTGTGTGTGTGTGTGTATCCAATTCTCCATATAGATATACGATAATGACATCTATAAGTCTCATTTCAAGTTTTTCTGAAACCACCAAACTTATTAAGTAACGGAACATGATTGCGTCCATTACGGGAGTATGTTTCTTCATAATCAATTCCAGGCCTTTGTGAAAAACCTTGCTCAACGAGTCGCGCTTTATACCTTGCGATCTCATTTTTCTCATTGCGCTTTCTTGTAAATACCCACTTGTAACCTACTGAGTTCCCATTGGGTGGAGTTGGAACATAGGTCCAAAAACACTCCTTTTTCCCAAAGAATGTAATTTTTCCTGGATTGCATTTGTCCACTTAGGCCAATCTTGTCTCTGTGTGCATTCATCCATAGAGCACGACTCAATATCATCATCTTTTATGATCTCAGTAGCCACTGAGAATGCAAATATATCATCGATGATCATCTGGTTTCTATTCCACAATTCATTAGTGGATGTATAATTTAAGGAAATTTCTTGACTTTCAGGTACCACTGCCACTTTAGGGGCGCTTGTCTCATCAAGGACATTTTCCGTTTCAGGAAGTACCTGTGCCTTTTCCGGGGCATTTGAATTATGAATTATGAGCTCTCCATGTATTTCATTTGGATTCATTTTGGCCATCGACTTCCTCTTTAGAGGGACTGAGTCCTTTGAGCCTAGTGGTTTGTCACGCTTCAGGCATGCAACAGATGAATTATTTGCCGGCACATTGTTTTGTCCATTATGGACATCAATCCTTGCTGGTGCATTTGTAGCTGGGATATGTGATTTTCTTCACCTTTGTTGCATCATTAAATGCATCTGGCATTTTATTTGCAATACACTACTACAAAAAAGCAAAAAGACGACGGTAAATCACCGTCGTGTATTCAGTTTTTCAGCGGTCGTGGAATCCACCGTCATCTTTTCCCTAATAAACCACGACGCTAAATCACCGTCGTTGTTAAAATATACAACATCATCAACAAATAAAAAACGACGTCTTTTTACTGCAAAAAGATCGAAAAAAGCAGTCGGGGATGAGAATATACGACCAACTCTCTAAACGAACCGTCGTTAAAAAGGAAAAATATGACACATATTAACAGAACAAGGCCGCAAAATAGACATACAACGACGAAAATTAAAATAATACGCCGTTAAATATCATTTTCACGACAACAACAAATATGACGTCTTTAAGGACATTAGAAAACGACGTTATTTATTCCTACTACGTCGCCTAGATAAAAACAGTCGTCGTATAATATATTTTCCACTTCGATTTTTCTATAAAAGATGACGTGGAAATAGTTGTCGGTGTCATTATTTACGACGTATGTATTTATATAATAGACGTTGAAAAAACAAACAACGTCGGTTACTAATATATGAGAGTCGTATTACAAAATTTGTACGTCCTATTTTCAGAAACAAACAACGACGATAAATATTAGACGTTGTTAAATAAAACAACGTCGAAAAAAAATAAAAACAGACGTGTTTAGTCTGCATAAGTTTTAAAAAATAGTCGAGGATGAGAATAGACGACCAACACAAACAAATCACCGTCGTTAAAAAGGAAAAATATGACAAATATTAGAAGAACAAGGCCGCAAGATAGACATACAACGACGATAACTAAAACACTACGCCGTTAAATATAATTTTCACGACAAGAAAAAATATGACATCTTTAAATACATGAGAAGACGACGTTATTGAAAACTACTACGTCGTTTATTTCCAAACGACCGTCGTGAAATAAGTTTTCCACTTCGATTTTTCTAAAAATGATGACGTGGATATAGGTGTCAGTGTCATTATTTACGACGTATGTATTTATGTAGTTGACGTTGAAATGCGAAACAACGTCGGTGGTATTTATATAGTCGACGTTGTATTTATATGTATTCATTACTCACGACGTACTTATTAATGTAGACGACGTTGAACTTCTAAACAACGTCATTATTTACGACGCGTTTATTAAACCACGTCGGTTCCAAATTAATGTTCAGATAATTTATCTCATTTTTAGACGTCGGTATTATGTTATTGGAGTCGTGTTATTTTGGATTACATGGCGGTTCTTAATCCGTCCCCGACGTGATATCCTGGATAATTGCTTCACAATAGCGTCGTGGTTCTTCATTGTTACGTTGCTTTAAGACGTCGGTAAATATGCTGAATAAATGGTTAACCATAACGTCGTGTTTTATTTGAACAGACGTTGTTTTTTATGCAGAATATAATGATGTAATCTGGATCCAGTATTTTTTGCACTGATTGTTTTGTGGCCAAAACCTGTATAATGAAAGTGAAGAAATCAAATTACAATATATTATAAAATGAATGTCATACACTGCCAATTACATAAGCATCATTCAATCCATATATCTTCACACCCATCTCGAATATTTTGACCACCTAACTCACCCACCAGTTCATCAAATGTGTCAACATTTGGCATCCCTCTAGTAAATGGCTCACACTCAATTATCACATCACCTAAGACTTCATCACCAATAACATCATTATATTCTCTATTAGGCATTGATAAAACTACCGACCAACCACGATGCATCGGGTCGTCAACAAAAAAATATTTGTTTGACTTGAGAAGCCAAAACAAATTGGTCATTCCTATGTCCAATTTTACTCAAATCTACAAGGGTAAATCCAAGTTCGTCGATTACAAGACCAGAACTATCTATCCAATCACACCTAAAGACTGGGATTGTAAACTTTTGGTAGTCAAGGTCCCAAATTTCTTGAATGACACCATAGAAACCCATATTTGAGAGAATTGGGTTTTTATCCTTGGCACTAGCAACTTGCATGGTTTGTGCAAGTAAAAAAACTCCACTATTTTGAGTTGTCCGCACATCATCTTGTGCCTTGATATTGAATTTAATACCTTTAATAAGATAGTTCCTATATAATGGCACTGCCATGTTTGGACCAGCTGCTAGCCACCTTAAATTTTCTGATACGCCATGATTGTCTTCCTCAAGTTCACTTTGAACCTGCAAATTAATCAAATCTTAATTCAATCTAACATAGAAATAAGAAGAAAATTAAAAGAGAAATATGTTATTCAACAACATATACCTTGAAGCGAAGCCATTGAATGAAAGTGCTATTGTGCTTATCCTGCAGCCACTTTGTTCTCTTTCTAAATTTTGGATAAGCAGCCTTGATGTGGATCATATGTTGCCTACATGACACGAAAAATTCAAGCATTACGGTCCCAAATATATAAGATAAACATAAGAAATAATTTAAAATGGAAACTTAAAGAATAAAACTCAAACGTACTCGATATGAGGTAGGACTTCCTCCGTATTCTCCAAGACATATAGATGTGCTTGATTCAACAGGTCCTGATCAACTACGCTCACTGTGCAACCAAAATCACCAAAATCATTATCATCCATATCAATTTCTTCAGACACAAAACTGTACCTACTATGGCCATCATCTTCTTCAACATTTCTACTAGCATTCGTAGTTGCTTCCCAAGGTTCTCCGTGAAATGTCCAATTCTTATAGCTTTGGTCAATTCCATTAAAGTATACGTGATCCCTTATAATTCCAACCCCAAACAATTTCAAATTAACACATTTAACACATGGACAACGGATATGTGTTGTAGTTAGAAGATTTTCTACAGCAAAGTACAAAAATGCTTCCACCCCAAATTCATATGCCTTCGATCTTCTATCCGAGTGCATCCATGACTTATCCATCTCCAACACTATAACCTATTATCTATAATAAAGTGAAAATACAGGCAATGACCATCACTATAGCAGATTATACAAAGATTTAATAGCAAGTAATACAAAACAGAGACGACGGGTTTTAAACAAAAACAGACGGATTTGGCATATATAGACGACGGATTTTCAACATACGTCGTCTATTATAAGTAATACAAACGACGGTTTATGAAACAACCGTCGTGTATAAGTAATACAACGACGGTAGTTTAAAAAAACCGTCGTGTAATCGTCGTCGTATGCCTTAAAATTCGTCGTTTCTCAGTTTATTTTCAAGAACACAAAACCCATTAAGAACACAACATATATATGAAACCAAGCAAGAAACCAACATATACATGAAACCAAGCAAGAAACCAACATATACATGAAACCAAGCAAGAAACCAACATATACATGAAACCAAGCATGAAAACAATAAATCCATCCCCAATTTAACATAACATAGGGTGATTAAAAGATCCGACAAAATTAAATCCATTCCCAATTCAACATAACAGATAATGTAATCCATGAACCCATTAAACAGAAAATCCATGAACCCATACCTATAAGCATATTATTAACTGATCGCAAAGCATACAACCTAATATCATTCAATGAATTTACAAGGGGAAGTTAGGGTTTGTACTTCCAGGTTGGACGAGCTCACAGATTCG